>NW_026992604.1:0-46444 GCF_028769735.1 Zonotrichia leucophrys gambelii
TTGGCAGTGGAGGACGAGGGGCAGCAGGCTCTGGCGCAGGGGTGTCTTCAGGGCCTTGTTTTTCTTTTCCTGTGGAAGAGTCACCAACGTTCGGAAGAGCAGTATGGAGATGAGCTGAACCTGCCAATTGTTCTGTATGGAAGGAAGAAAAAAAAGACCTCAGCATGGGCTGCACGGGGCTCAGCCTGGCACAGGCCTGCAAATTCACAGGGCACAAAGTGTCCGGACAGCACCCAGTGGCCGTGGCTGGGAGCAGTGAGCCTTACGTGGTCAAAGAGTGGCAGGAGCGCCTCAAGCAGCTGCAGTGTGATGGGGCCGGGCATCAGCATGTCATTGTCCAGGATGATAAAGCTGAGTAGCATGACTGTCATGAAAACTATCTCTCCATCTGCATCCCACAGGAAGTCCACAAGACTTTCAGTCAGGCTCCACATTTTTTTGGTCTGTGCAGAACACAAGTTTGTGAAACGCCGTCCTGCTGCCGCAGGGCCCAGAGGCCAAAGGCCTGTCCCAAAGCACTGGGGCAGCTGAAGTGGGAGGCAGGAGAGCTGGGAGCAGCTGCCCCAGCACTCAAAGCCCTGCCAAGCGCAAGCGACCGCATTGCCCAGCTCAGCCTCAGCCGCTGCCCCTTCTCACCATTGAGGGCTCCTCAATGAGCTTTAGAAGGGCCCTGAGCGCCAGGCGACGCCCCTCCCTGCACTCGCTCTGCAGCTGCCTTGACAAAATTTGCAGGACTCTGTCAGCACCACGTTCACTCAAGTGCAGGCACTCGAGGACCTGAAAGGCACAGGGCAGTGACAGGGCTGGCAGGAGCCCGGAGCCGCACGGGGCCGGGCCCAGGCAGCAGCACAGGGCGCGGGCACCGTGCCAGGCAGCTGCGGCGACGAGAGGGCAGAGAGCTGGGAGGCGGCTCAGCCAGGCAGCGCTGGCCGTCAGGCTCACCTCCGCAAGGAACGCCAGGGCGGGCAGCTCCCAGCGTGGCTCCTGTGTGCTGAGCAGCCGGAGCAGGTAGCGAGCGATGCGGGAACACAAGGGCATGGAGACACAGCACATCTCCCTGGCAGGAGAGAAAGGAAGCAAGATTGTGGGCCAGCGGGACAAACCTCTGCCAGGAGTGACACACAGAGGTCTGGTCTTTCCCCAGCATCCTGCAAGCGGCCCTGGGCTATTTGGGAGGCAGCTCCTGGTGGGCACCCTCCTCTCCCAGCCTTTTCCAGTCTGCTTGGCCATCCCTCGGTGACAGGGCCTTCTGGGCCACGACCTTGGGGACTGTGTGGAGCTCCCTAGGCACAGAGCACAACTGTCAGAGGTAGTGGGGAGAAGGGGGTCTCACCTGGCCAGCAGACCCACGGCACAGTGGTGGGTGTCAGCACACAGCAGCGTGTCCCAGCCACACCTGCGTTCCATTGCCACCACCACATCCTCGTGCTGCATTCGGCAGAGCAGAGACTTCAGGGTCTGCACTGCAAACCTGCGTGCACAGCAAAGCCCAGGTCACGCTGTGAACACTGGCTCCTGCCCGGGGACGTAGCAGGGAAAGGAGGAGTGGGATGGAGCACCTGTTGGGGCTGGTGGCAAGGCCGTATTCCTCCTGGCATCCCTTCCAGAATGCATTGACCTCCTCTGGCGTATCCAGAGTGCTGAAGAGCACTTGGGAGAGCAGATGCAGAAAGAGGCGGGGCAAATACACCGTCACCATATGTGGGACGCAGGGCATCTGGAGGATCTTCCAGATCACCACAGTTGCCTGCAAAGGACAAAGCCCCCCGAGACAGGGCTCAGTGCCGAGGTGTGCGTGTGGCAGGGCCCAAGCAGGGGAGGGAGAGGCTCAGACAGACGCAGGGGGAGCACGGGGCCTGGTGGGGCTGAAGCTGCCCCTGGGCCGGGTTTCAACCCAGCGCCTGAGGCAGGGAGATGCAGTGGGGGAAGGAGGATGGAGAGCTGCTGGAGAGGCAGCCTTGGGGACAGCAAAGGCCAGTTACAGAAACTCACAGCCAGGACAAAGACACCCGTTTTGTCCCCATCCGAGGTGCACATGCTGTGCTCTGGCCAGCTCCCCAGCACATCCAAGAGTATCAGCAGCGCTGGCTCTGCAGTCCTGGGCGAGCACATGATGCTCTTCCACATGGTCAAAGCAGCTCTTTTGGGTTAGAGCTCTGTCTCAGGAGGGTCTCAGACAAAGCACCATGGCCTGGGCAGCAGTGGGGACCTGAGCTGGCTGCCAGCCCTGCCACTCGCCAGCAGCACACAGGCAGCCCAGGTCGCTGGGGACAGGCCCCTGAGGGGCAGCGAGGGAGCACCGCAGCAGGCTCGGGGGCTGACGTGCCGGGGCTGGCCAAGGGAGCAGCCAGAGGGCCCTGGAACTCTCTGTTGGTCACACACCTGGGCCAGGCTCTACAGGCTGATGGGCTGGCGAGCCCTGAGCCCTGTGGGCAGGTGGGCCCCATACCTGTCACAGGACGGGGCCACACGCAGGAGCGTCATGACTACGTCAGCGGGCTGTGCTTCGCTGAGATCCAGCAGGGTCCTGTTCAGCCTGTGCTCAGCAAACTGATTGGCCAGGAGCCACTGGTGGATGTACCTGACCAGGGCAGGAACCTGGAGAAGGCACGAGGAGACTTGGAAAGCTGCCGGAGGGAGGAATGTCCCCAGCTTCCCCACAGAAGTGCTTCCCTTCCCACCACACTGCCATGGCCTCAAAGAGTTACAGTGACCAGCAGGCGTGGCTTGGGAGACCAAGCAATTCCTGGGAGGATCAAAGCCTGGCCACAGGCTGCTTACTTGCTTAGGATTGGAAAAGCCCTCCTCTACGAGCATATCCAGCAGGGCAGCACTGGTCTTGGTTTTGAAGATGTGCGAATATGCTCTGAGCCCAGTGCCCATGGTGCTGGTCTCTTCCGCCCGAATTTTCTTGATGAATTTGCAAACCAGCTGTAGGAGAAGGGCAAGAAGCCAGGGATGTTGCAGGGAATGCTCCAAGCGCGGTGCCAGCAGGCCCAACCCAGGTGGGGATGGCTGCAGGTACCTGGGCTGTGCTGCGGAAGAGGCCACGGGCGGGGTCCTGCTCCTGCGTGCACTGCAGGGCTGCTTCTTGTTTACCATTGTAACTACTTCTATTTTTTCTAGATCTTCAGCACTAAAGCTCTAAACTTTCCTCCACTTCAACATTCCTCCCCGTGTCTCTGCTGTAATAAACTAGAAATTCACATTCTCGCTTCTAGTTTTGCAAGCCCTTTCCAAGGTCTCCGATCAAATCCTGTGTTTAATTCTAAGCTTTGCTGACAAGACCAAAGGTCTGAGATTTCCCTGCATTTGGGTTTCCAACAACACTGATGCTGTTAGTTCCACAGTGCCCAGGGTCCCTCTGGCAAGTCAGCTCTGGCAGAAACGAGGCGGGCAGCTGCCGGGGGGGTGGCTTGTGGCCTCTGACAGCCCATTGCTCAGGGCTTGCCAGCACCCCAGCCCCTCAGGCTCTGCCCCAGCCCGGCCAAGCTGCCCAGCGGCAGAGCCACAGCCCCACAGCAGCCCCGTCCAGGGGCACCTGGGAGCCCTCAGCAAGGCAGCCAGCAGCACACGGGCAGGAGGACACGGATGGCGCTTCCTGCCTGGCACAGGGCTTGTGGCCATCTTTGGGCACTGCTCTCATAGGGGTCCCCACAGGCCCGGCCCCTGCCCAGCCGCTCTGTCACCAGCACAAAGGCTTCTGCAGAACCACCATAGGCCAAGGGGCTTCTGGCCGTTTTTCCTGCAGCACTGCACACCTGGGCAGGTTGCTGAGCCCAAGAACCCTTTTCCTCCTTCAGGGCCTCCGGACCTATCAGCTTGCTCTGTTGCTGTGCACAAGCTCCCTTTTTACCCTTTCCTGCCTGTTGCCCTACAGACCCTGTGCAGCAAAGGAATGCTCCAGGTGTTAGTGTTCAAAAGCACAAAATCACGGGGGATTATATGTGGTGCTTTTTATTAAGAGCTCTGGGAATCGGGGTACATTCAACCCAAATCTGATTCCGACCATACATCTGAAATGATCATGTTTTATACTCTATTGCTACATAACTTTCACGTTAATTATTAAACTCTTATTGTTCTATTGTATACATAAATTTAGCCCCTCTCTGAATTTCCAACATAGTTTCTCATTATTCTTCTTATGGTTATATTATAATTACACTTAATTATTAAACAATCATCACATCTAACAATTATATAATTTATCATACTGCTTACGCAGGTGCAGTTGATCTGGGAAAGCACAAAGCCTAACATTTTAGATTCTATCTTAAAATTTTTCCAGGGCTCCACTATCACTGGCAGTCTGTGTATCATAACACATTCTAGAATTTATTTACTTACAGTAATCTATAATGTATAATAATAGGTAGAATTATATATACGGTATAATTTATTTCTTTACAATAGAGATAAAAAATGGAAAAGAAGAAAAGAAAAATCTTAAAGAAACAGAAAATTCCACTGGCTCAGGTGGCCACAGCAGACAGAGCCTCTGGCATCAGCTCTCTGCACAGCTCCAGCAGCGCAGCCAGCTGAGCCCCCACACACGAGGCCGAGTCCTCCATGCCCTGCGGAGCTGATCTTGCAGCCTTTGGATGGTGGAATATCGCCCATGCTGTATTGCTCAGAGGACATGCAGTGTTTCAAGTGCCAGCTGTGACACATGTGAAATACAAAGCTGTGTTTCATGTCAGGTACAAACAGGCAATGTGTGTATTTGTGATTGCGGTATGTGTGGAGACCGACAATGATACGGTTGCGAATTCTAATAATAACTGAGGAAAATAAAGTATGGAAGAAGGCCTTTGAACCTATCTTTTGTTTGCAATTAACCTTGGTTGATTGAGGAGCATTTGAATTAAAGCGTTAAGGATGTTGCTCTTAGCTTGTAGTTAATCGATCAAGAGCTCTGCAATAATAACCTTTTGAAGTGTAATTTTAGAATATGGCTTGTATCCTTGAAACTATAGCTTTGGAATATATATAAAGGAAACCTGCTTATCTCACACCTTAACAAAACAGAGAAAAGCAGCTTGAGAAAGGCAGATGAACATCAACTCGAGGATTTACATTTTTGACCAAGGGAAGCTGGACATCACTGTTAGATTTATAGTCTCTGTAATCAAAAGGTGGAGCCACATCTGGGGAACTGGACTCCACCAGATGGGATCCATCTTTCTTTTTTCAGAAACTGGACCACCACCATCTGGGCATACTCCTTTTTGGGATACATCCTGAGAAAAACTTAATCACAATAGTGTATAGAATTGCGACAGAAAAATTGGGAATAGAAAGTGCTGATGAGTAAAATTGGAATAGAAACTGCTGAGAAAGCTGATGAGTATCCCTATAAATACCTATAAGCCTCAACTGCTGGTGTGCAGTTGGAGGGAAAATTTCCCCCATTGTACCCAGTGCTGTATTGCTCATACTTTACAATATTAAATAATAAATTGATTGCTGCTTGAATATTGGCCTAGTCAAGCTTCTCATTTATAACAGGCGCAGGGCAGAGACACCGTAGCACAGCCTGGGCTGCACAGGGCACAGGGATGGGCAGCAGCTGCAAGACAGCCCTGCCAGAGCCAACTTGGGCAGCACTTTGGCCATGGCTGCTGGGCCTGGGCCTGAGGCAGGAGCAGGAGACAAGTGACCCTTGCAGGCCTGGGGCCTCATTGCCTCCTTGTCCCTGCTCAGCAGCCTGGCAGGGGCCGCCCCATGCTCCTGTCCCTGGCATTGCACATCCCCACATGCCAGTGCCCATCCTGGCAAGAGCCCTGAGCAAGGAGGGAGGGACAGGATCTGCCTGGCCAGGGGCTGGGGCTCAGCCCTTGGCCCTTTGCATTCCTCAACCACATCCAGGTTTGCTCAGCACCAGAGACACCTTGGCCTTGTTTGTCCCCAGCTGTCATTACTGCCTCCAGTGTTCTGCTCTAACTGGAACCTGGGGACGCTTTCTCAGTGGGACCCATTAAAACTTAAAGAAACTTTGGAGTTTCAATTTAATTTTGAGTTCTTAAGAAGTTTTTGAAGACACTCTCAGGGACTGGTTCTGATGTAAACAACACCAAATCCCCAAGAGGCTCATTAAATTTCTTGTGCTGTGTCTGTGCTGCTGAGCTTTAAAGGAACAGCTCTTCCCAGCACCAGCTCCTCTCCCAGCCCAGAAGGGCTGAGGGCTCTGCCTGCAGGCACTGAGGGGACAGGAGCCAGGCAGAGACAGGCTGAAGGCAATCAGGATTGGGAAGACATTGAGCTGAGACTTCACTTGGGGAAAGATCTTCACAGCCCTGTGCATGGTGAGTGTGTGGGTGCAGGGCAATGTACCCTCTGCTCCTGGAGGGATCTCCTGGAGCCAGCACACCCCACAGCCTGGGGGATGTGTCAGGAGGACTCTCCCAGTTTCTCTGTGGCACGGGAGAAGAAGAAGGAGAAGGATGTGCTGCAGAGCGGGGCTGCCCTGGGCACCGTCAGAGGGACAGGGCAGGACAGCTCCTGCTGCCAGGGACGGCTGCAGGGGGTGAAGCTGCCGCTGCAGCCAGGGCTGCCCAGGGCTGTCCTGCAGAGCAGCTCCTGCAGCCCTCAGGGCTCTTGGCCAGCCCAGGGCATGTGCCACCTGCCAGGGGCAGCTCTCAGCCTGCCTGGCAGCTCCCCATGGGCGCTGCAGGGGAGAAGTTGGAGGTGGAAGGAGCCACCCCCATCAGGGCAGATTCCTCCTGCTGTGGAGATGGTGCTGCGTGGCCAGGGCTGCTCTCAGCTTTCTCCTTAAGGGAAGGGAAAGGGGATGTCAGCTTTGTCACTCAGCTGTGTCACTGAGACTCCTGCACTGTCAGCCTGGGCATCAGCAGATGGGCCTCAGATCTCCCTCAGAAAGTGCCTCCTCAGCCTCCTCTCCCTACAGAAAGCAGCAGCAGCTCCTTGGCTTGCAGCATCTCTGTTTGTCTGGCCTGCCCTTAAGGCCCTGGTGCCAGGGAGATGCCCCTGGGCAGTGCCCTGTGCTGGGAGGGGTCTGCAGGGCAGAGCTGAGCCCCCAGGGCTGGACTGGGCTCTGGCAGGGACAAAGCTTGGATAGAGAGAAACAGCTCCCGGTAGGCACACCTCCAGGCAGCAGAGAGCCAGATCAACCCTTGATATCCCTTCCATTGAGGTGGACAGGGAAAGAGAGAAGGATTTGGAGAAAATTATTTTTAAACTGGAGCATTCAAAAATTCCTCTTTATTGTTCAATCAAGTTATAAGTGCAATCACCGTGAAATAGTGAGAGGTAAAATGAGCAAAGTGCACCTGTGTGGGACGAGTGGATCTGATTGTACTGGGGCACAGGGAGCCCTGTTTTCCCTTTGAGCTCCCCGGTGCTCTGGCAGAGAGCAATGCACAAGACAAGGCAGCAGCACAAACCTGATCTCAGAGGTAAAAAGGTCCAGCAAATTCCCCCAAAAAGGAAGTATATTTTAGGGGATTTGTAATACAAAAGCATAAGTGTAAACAATTAATTCTTTCCCAGCTTATCAGTGTCTTCTTTCAACAGCCCACGATGCCAAAATGAACAAATGTCCAACAGCAGCTCCATCAGGCACTTCCTCCTGCTGGCACTGGCAGACACGCGGCAGCTGCAGCTCCTGCACTTCTGCCTCTTGCTGGGCATCTCCCTGGCTGCCCTCCTGGGCAACGGCCTCATCATCAGCGCCGTAGCCTGCAGCCACCACCTGCACACGCCCATGTTCTTCTTCCTGCTCAACCTGGCCCTCAGCGACCTGGGCTCCATCTGCACCACTGTCCCCAAAGCCATGCACAATTCCCTCTGGAACACCAGGGACATCTCCTACGAAGGATGTGCTGCACAGCTCTTTCTGTTTGTATTTTTCATTTCTGCCGAATTTTCCCTCCTGACCATCATGTGCTACGACCGCTACGTGTCCATCTGCAAACCCCTGCACTACGGGACCCTCCTGGGCAGCAGAGCTTGTGCCCACATGGCAGCAGCTGCCTGGGCCAGTGCCTTTCTCTATTCATTGCTGCATACAGCCAATACATTTTCCCTGCCCCTGTGCCATGGCAATGCCCTGGGCCAGTTCTTCTGTGAAATCCCCCAGATCCTCAAGCTCTCCTGCTCCAAATCCTACCTCAGGGAACTTGAGCTCATTGTAGTTAGTGCTTTTCTGTTATTTGGTTGTTTTGTGTTCATTGTTTTCTCCTATGTGCAGATCTTCAGGGCTGTGCTGAGAATCCCCTCTGAGCAGGGGCGGCACAAAGCCTTTTCCACCTGCCTCCCTCACCTGGCTGTGGTCTCTCTGTTCCTCAGCACTGGTATATTTTCCCACCTGAAGCCCCCCTCCATCTCCTCCCCATCCCTGGATCTGGCCCTGTCAGTTCTGTACTCGGTGGTGCCTCCAGCCCTGAATCCCCTCATCTACAGCCTGAGGAACCAGGAGCTCAAGCATGGCATAAGAAAAATGATGACTGGATGCTTTTCAATAGGAATAAAGTACCCCTTTTGTACAGCATAAGATTTAGAGTGTAAGTCATTACAGACTCAGTCTACCTTTTCATGTATTGGTAGTGTGGTGGGTGGATAGTTTTGTTTTTCTTGTGATCATCTTGATCACAACATAATCTTATTATTCATCCCTCTTCTATTTAAGTGTTTTCCTCTTGAATTTGACTCAGATATTTTTTAAATTGGGAATTGTGCTTTGGTTTTTTAAACAAAATAAAGGACCCTGCTTCAAATGCTTTCTCTGCTATCCTTCCACTGAGACTTTTGTAAAAGCTGTGATGCTTTGCAGCACAGCAGCACAGCAGCACAGACAGGGAGCACCAGCATGTGATCTTTTCAGAGCTCCTCTCGGCTCCTCCACACTCCCCTTTGGAGCCCTTGTTGTGCTCTGAGGTCTTAGAGCTCTGGAAGCAGGGACCACAATGACAGCTTTTGTGAGAGAGCTGACCTCCATCCCAGCAGGGCCATCAGCAAAGGGATCTCCTCAGCCCAGTGCCTGAGAGCTTCTGCCAGTCTGTCTCAAGAACATGCCAAGGGATGGATTCTAAAGAGGCTCATTGTTCTCCCAGGGCTCAGTGGGATCAGATCAGGGTCCCAGTGTCACCTACAAGGGACTCAGGTCTGGGTCAGGTTTTCCTTGTGGGTGGCCAGTGCCCATCAGATGCTGAATGGTTTGTGCTGAACCTTCCTGGGGCTCTGCAGCTTGTGCCAGGGCTGATGGCTGAGGCAGGTTTTCTCTACCTCCTCCTTTTACTTCACAGTGCCTCAGTTTTCTGGGGCATCCTCATGATTTTCAGTGTCACCAGTGCCCAGATCAGTTGTGTCTCCTGAGACATTCTGACAGAGCATTTTTTAAACACAGTCCTGAGACAGAGTAGGGATCCATCCTGAATTAGCTGAAGTGTCTAACAACGGTGAAAAGTCTGTGAGGCCAAAGCTGAAGGAAAAGCTCGCATGCCGAGACAGCAAGGAGACAGAGAAAGAAAAACAGAAAAGACCACGAGGTCAATTTGCCCCAACCTAGAAATTCCTTTGATAAAGAAGAACTGGTGCTAAGTGTCATGCAGGATGAATATGTATGAACTGATTATGAAACTGTATGCATATGTATTTGGAAGGGGGATAAAAGGAGGTCTAAAATTTTCAGGGGTACGCATGCCTTTTGAAGAGAATTTTTCTCTGTGTGCGTCCGGCGCCGTAAATAAACATACCGAGCTTTACAACTTTTATAAAGTTGTGAGGTTTCTTCTTTTCTCCGCAAAACATTTTGGCGAGCCAGCCAGAAGTTCTCTGTCCCCGCGGGGGCAGGGGGGATAGACGGACCTCCAAGGCGCGCCCTAGGATTTTTTTTCCTGGTGGGGCTCCGCTTGTCTCAACTTGCCACCTGCGAGGACAGACAACAACTCGCTGGCCTGCGGAGGAAGATATGGTATGTACTGAGGGGCCCCAGGGGGG
Organism: Zonotrichia leucophrys gambelii; assembly: GCF_028769735.1. Classification (NCBI taxonomy): domain Eukaryota; kingdom Metazoa; phylum Chordata; class Aves; order Passeriformes; family Passerellidae; genus Zonotrichia; species Zonotrichia leucophrys. The sequence goes on from NW_026992604.1 coordinate 9,961, forward strand.
AGGAAGGAGAGAAAGGGAGTAAACCACCCAGAGACGTCTGGGTTCATGGGTTCAGCTGATAGAGCAGCTGCATTAGAGACGGGGTTCAGCCGATAGAGCAGCTGTATTAGAGACAGGGTTCGTCGTTCTGACAGAGCAGACCGCTAGCGGCTTTGGGGGTAAGCCGGTTGAACCCATGTATGTGTGTATTGGGGATTCATAGTTCTGATAGAGCAGAACTGGTGAGCCCGTGTGTGTTTTGTTTGTGTGTGTGTGTGATGTCCGGACACTGTGTTGCTGTATGGTTAATGTGTGTGGCCAGTGCACTGTGTTTGTGATCGTGCAGGTGATAAGTGTATGGTGTATAAAAGAGAGTAAATCTACAGTTGTCATGGTTTGAGCCTGGCACAGAGCCAGTGCCCCCATGAAAATGCCCTCACCCTGGTGTCTGCTGTGAGATGTGACCAGGAATAAGCAAAACAGGCTCCAGCTTAAACATAAAGAACACTTTATTACCTAAACTACAGGAAAATAGGGAAAAACTATAAGGAAAAGGAAAAACAAAAATTGAAAACCTTACAAAAAACCACTTTCCTCCTCCCCACTACCTGAATTTCCCAATCCGATACATTCTCCCAAATCACCAACTGCCCAGCCTGGCACCACACTTTAGTATACTCAAACTTCAGTTCATGAAGAGGAGAGGAGTCCTTCTTGTTCCATAGGCTTCCCCTGGAAACACGCTGAAACCTCGTGTGCTTCCATGTCACTCGGCACCGCCCGGAAAAAGTCCTTTTGCCGCTTGTGACATCTTCCTTCCATGCCCAGTGCTCTCACCACCGTGCATGGACCAGAGCTGCTTTTAGGGTTGTCTTTTAAGGATGCCTTGTCTCACTCCAAAAAGGCACAGTCTCTGCTTTGGGACATCTGTCCCCCCCATATTTTTCCAACCCCCTGGGGCCGAGGGGTCCCCACTGAGACAGAATATCCATCCTGAACTAGGTAAAGTGTCTAGGAGAGGTGAAGGGTCTGTGGAGCTAAAGCTGAAGGAGAGGCCGCGTTCCAGAGACAGCAAAGAGACAGAGAAAGAAAAACAAAAAAATCACGAGGTCAATCTGCCCCCGACTTAGGAATTCCTTCGATAAAGAGGAATTAGTGCTAAATGTCATGTGGAATGAATATGTATGAACTTAATTTGAAACTGTATGCATATGCATTTGGAAGGGGAGATAAAAAGAGGACTCAGAGTCTCCAGGGGCACGCATGCCCTTTTGGGGAGTCTTGCGTCCGGCGCGCGTCGTAATAAAAGCATACCGGGCTTTACAACTTTTACAAGTTGTGAGGTTTCTTCTTTTCTCCGCAAAACATTTTGGCGAGCCAGGTAGGAGTTCTCTGTCCCCACGGGGCAGGGGGGATAGACGGACCTCCATGGCGCGCCCCAAGATTTTTTCCTGATGGGGCTCCGCTTGTCTCAACTTGCCACCTGCGAGGACAGACAACGACCCGCTGGCCTGCGGAGGAGAATACGGTATGTATGGGGCCCCGGGGGGGGAGGAAGGAGAGAAAGGGAGTAAACCACCCAGAGACGTCTGGGTTCATGGGTTCAGCTGATAGAGCAGCTGTATTAGAGATGGGGTTCAGCTGATAGAGCAGCTGTATTAGAAACGGGGTTCAGCTGATAGAGCAGCTGTATTAGAGGCCGGGTTCGTCGTTCTGATGGAGCAGACCGCTAGCGGCTTTGGGGGTAAGCCGGGTGAACCCGTGTATGTGTGTATTGAGGATTCATAGTTCTGATGGAGCAGAACTGGTGAGCCCGTGTGTTTTGTTTGTGTGTGTGTGTGATGTCCGGACACTGTGTTGCTGTATGGTTAATGTGTGTGGCCAGTGCACTGTGTTTGTGATCGTGCAGGTGATATGTGTATGGTGTATAAAAGAGAGTAAATCTACAGTGCCCTACAGTGCGGGGATGGGTCAGTACTCCCCGTGTTTGAAGCAGCCGAGTGAGGCCAGAGGCGCCGGCTGCAGCAGGCTGCGGGGGCAGGGAGAGAAGTGCCCCGCAGAGAAGTGAGTGGAGGAATGTCAGTGATGGTATTTATCGTGTTTGAATGTAGTGATTTGTGTAGATTTGGTACATTTTAACCGTGAGTATGAGCTCAGAGAGTTCCTTTGCCTTGGATGTTTGGACTTGATCTCTAGACTGTGTGCTGTTATTTTGATTGTGTCCAGGAAAAATTGATTTGAGTAAATGCCGAATTATGGTGTGCTGTGTTGTGTTGAGAAAAGTGAGCACTTTGAGAAATATGCCCTTCCCCAGTGATTTTGTGTGGTGATTTTCTTCCGCTGCATTGTGGTAATTTGATTCTCAGATTGTATAGTGGTGTTTGTGGAGATTTTAAGATTTTGTTGCAACAAGAGTAGCATTTTACATAGGAGAGCTATAGTACGGTGATTTATGTTTAACTTCGATAAAGTGAGTTAAAAGAATTCCAAGAATTCTCCCCCTCACAGCAATTCAAGCCTTGGCTCTAGTGAATTTGAGATAAGGCGGGGGGGGGGGTGCGTGTGTCTGTGTCTGCAGGTATATCAGAGTTTTGGCTGTGACTAGCACAGCCCTTTTGCAAAGCAGCAAAACAAGTGTAAGTAGACACAATGCTTAATTAGATTGTGCAAGAAGAGAACTAGAAAAGACTGATATTTTGTAAAACAGAGTTTATATAGAAGGGATGAATGAGATGAATTAGTTAATGAGACTTATGAGATTTATGAGACTTCGGTTGGTACTGCAGTAAGTCTTTACTGGAAACAATCTGCTGAAAGGATTTAAAGTTCTCTGTAATAAACAGAATAGCCAGCCTTTGCGGGCAATTTTGGGGAGCCTTTGGTACATCAAGAGGCTAGCAGGCTGTGTGAGGTGACAGTGGCTGCGCCCTGGGCACAGGGACAGCTCTGGCTGCCCTGTCTCCCCAGGGAACACGGGAATGGCCTGTGGGCAAAAGCTGGATGTGCAGGTATTATTGCAGTGCGGTGTTTATGAGAAACACTGGTATTGCTGTTTTGCTGTTCCAATAAGTGTCAGGGTACACGCCCCGAGTGTAAATTAAAGGTTTCTGGTCAAGCGGATTCAGAACCTAAGGTCTTAGAGCTTGTGTGTGGGAATCACATCTGATACCTGCCACCTGGAGCTGTGTGTATAGGAGGAAAACTGAGAAACTACTGTGAAGGTCTGTAAAAAGGTTTGAATGGAAGCGGGATAGGGCAAGGAGAAATAAATAATAAGAACTGACCAGAGCAAACAGGTTCCTAAATTAGCCCCTTTTGGGAGGGGCTCATTGGGAGGAGGTTGCCAGTAAGAGCAGCTCAGAAAAAAAAAAGATTTATAGTGCTTCATTGCTGTTAGTACTGTTTTATAATAGGAAGATAAATGGGATAGTTTTTGTATGCTGAAATGTCTTTTGTTTTAAGAAATCACCCAGAATGACAAAGAGACTGTGAGATCAGACTGCTCTCTGATCTTGGCCCCTGAAAAGGAAAACAAGGCAAAGAGAAAGCAAATCAAACATGTTGTTCAGCATGCAGCATAAGATAGCAACGTATGAAATCAGGCAAGGGTTATCACGCTGAAATGCGAAGCAATCACAGTTCACAAAATGAGTACATATGATTTGTAAAGGCTTCCTCCCAAGGTAAGGGAGGAGGGGTAAAGGTAACCTTCCCAAAAGGGAAGAATTTTTGTCAGCACAAGGGTCATGTGTTCAGTTTTAAATAAAGCTTTAGTACCTGTGGAGAATGTTTATGTTGTAGTGTGGGGAATGAACAACTGGCCAGTCTGAAAAGGCATACTTTTGCAAACCTTTAAAGTAACATGTGTACTATGTGTACCTAAAAGCTTTTGTACAATTCGCTCAATTTGCTAAACATTCTCAAATGAGAAAGGTTACTCTGGAGGCAAATAATATAAAGATGTTAGGCTTAATATTAACAGACACTGAAATTAAGAAAGACATTAGTAAGGAGATATTAGAATAAGTAAATAAGTGTTTTCAAGGGTATGGGCCTCTGCTGCACCAGGGAGAGTGAAAGATGCTCCCCCATGGGATGCTCCCCCATCAAGCTTAATGAAAGAACACAACCAGTGAGAACTGAGTAGTACCCTCAAAAGGAAGGTAAGGAAGGAATCAGTCCAATAACTGGTAGTACTGGATTAAGGGCTGTCAATAAGATAACACAGAATTTGTACCCTGTGGTAGCAAATCCATAGACCTTACTAACTTGTTTAACACCTGAGCTAACCTGGTTCACTGTTTTAGGTCTAAGAGATGCCTTCTTTTGCCTCCCTATCCATGAAGCCAGCCAGAACATTTTTGCATTCAAACACAAGCTCACACAGTCCATGTGCCTGAAGGCTTCAAAATTCTCCACTCCGATTGGAGAACAGCTTGCAAGGACCCAGAGTCCCAGGAAGCTCCACAAGAGGAAAGGAGGCTGTTGCAGTACATAGATGGTCTTCTAGTAGCCACTCGGACGAGGGAAGCAAGAGAAGCCTGGACGGTAAGCCTTTTGAATTTCCTAGGACTCCAAGGATGCAGAGTCTCAAAGAAAAAGGCACAGGTAGTGAAACAGAAGGTAATCTACCTGGAGTAAGAAGTGAGTGCTGAGCAGCAGACTTTATGCCAAACCCTGAACCCCAGACAACGAAAGAACTCCAAACCTTCTTAGGCATGGCAGTGTAGTGCCAGCTGTGGGTTCATAATTGTGGACTGTTCTCCAGACCCCTCTATGCTCTTATTGCCAATGGGAACTGAGATCTCCAGTGGACAAGAGACACCACACGGGCCTTTCGCCAGCTAGAGAGTCCCCTCATGTCGGCTCCAGCTTTGAAACTTCCAGATGTAAGTAAAGCATTCTTTCTATTTTTCCATGCAAGGAATTGCTCTGGGAATATTGGCTCAGGACTTGGGTCCATACCGGAGGGCAATTGCTTACCTCTCTAAGCAACTAGATGCAACAGCCAAAGGATGGCCAGGTTGCCTCAGAGCTGTAGCAGCAGTTGTGCTGAACATTCAAGAGGCACACAAGTTTATCCTGGGACAAAAATGACTGTGCTAGTGTCCCACACAGTGTCTGCAGTACTGGAAGTAAAGGGTGGCCACTGGTTTTTCACCAGAGAGGTTTCTGAAATACCAGGCCATCATGGTAGAGCAAGATGATGGAGAGATAGTGGTGACTAATATTGTCAACCCAGCTTCTTTTCTCAGTGGAATCAAGGAGAAGCAGTACACCATGATTGCCTAGAGACCACTGAAGCTACCTACTCCAGCCGCCCAGACTTAAAGGACACTCCTCCAGACGATGCAGAGACCTGGTTCACTGACAAGAAAGCGACATTGCAAAGTTCACAGTGACTACCTGCAGAGAGGTAATAGAGTCTGGACCCTTACCAACAGGTACCTCTGCACAGGATGCTGAGATAAATGCATGGACCCATGCCTTAGAAACAGCAAAAGGCATTCAGAGTTGTGCATGCACATGGAGCCATCTGGAAGGAGAGGGGACTGCAGACCTCACAGGGAAAGAAGAGACAATCCGGCTGCTGGTAGCAGTTCAGCTACCTGAAAAAGCATATTAAGGCACACCAGAGAGTGAGCTTAAAATTGGAGGAAAGAAATGAGCTGGCGGATGGAGAGGCAAAGAAAGCAGCAAAGGGTGAGGTACAGATTTTCCTCGAAGGTAAGCCATAATACAATAATACTAATCAAAAGAGACGTACAACTGCAAGGGGTGGGCTACCATTGAAAGAGAGCTAGTAATCCCTTCCCATTTTTGTGGTTACTAGTGAAGGAAGGGCACTAGAAAACACACTAGGGCCTAATTACTTAAAGCCTTTTATAGAGTGTGGCTCCTTTCTCAAAATGACCAAGGCTGCGAGTGATACAGAGTGCACTGGAATGAAGTGTTGACTTTGAAGTAGTAATTCCCACAGGCTTTCTAGAACACACATTGATTGAAAGGACTGTTGTATCATTGTCAGGAATCTATATGCCACTATCACTCAGGTGAGCTGATAATGTGATCCTTGCCTCCAGACTAACCTCAAAATACCCCCGGGCCAAAACTCGGTCAGACTGGGAGAGGCCATGGGCCTGTACAGCAGTGGCAAATCAACTTTTCAGAACTCCCAAGGAAAGGGGGGTATCAGTATTTACTGGTAGTAATAGATACATTTTCAGGGTGGCCAGAAACATTCCCCACAAGAACTGTCAAAGCTCAAGAGGTGACCAGATCATTTTTACAAGAAATAATACCACGCTTCAGAGTTCCAGCCACAATATCCTCAGATAAAGAATCACCTTTCATTTCCAAAATAGTGAAACAGATTAGTAGCCATCTGGGCATAGATTAAGGACTTCACACCCCATACCGCCCCCAATCAAGCGGCCAGGGGGAGAGAATGAATAATTTGATTAAGCAGCAAATCATAAGACTGGGGCAAGAAGCTCTTCCACTAGCACTATTGCAAATTCAAACTAAACCTTTTGAGCTAAAGGAATGCTGAATCCTTTTGGAATGCCTTATAGAAGACCATAGAATACAAGGGGAATGTCCAGAATGTCCACTTACATGGTGGCATTAAGCAAACAGCTCAGAGTAATTGAGAAACTTGTGGCTGGAACTCGGAGCAGGGAGTTGGATAGCCTGGGGTTGATGTATATGTTAAGTCTCTTACAGAGAAGATTTCGGAACCACAGTGGGAGAGACCACTGCAAGTACCTCTCACCACCTTCACTGCAATCAAAATCAAGGAGCAGAATGCTGGATCCATCACTCTCGGGTGAAGAAGGCCCAGAAGCCCCTTCAGGAGTGACACCAGGAGACAATGAACTGAGACTAAAACTTACTCGGGCAAAATGAGTATATTGCGGTCGGGAGTAGCTCATACTTTAGTGTACAGAATTGTTTTGTATGGAATTATAACTGAAGTTTTAGAACTAGAGAGTACCTCTACCCAAAGCAATGCTGAATGGCCTTGGTCCCTGGCATTTAATCAGTATACTGGATCCATAGGAAAACCTTCTGAGATAAAGAAGGTTTATATTAAACATATCTACTGTAGTAATCCACGAGAATCAAGTATGTGAAGAGTAAGAATAGCAAGAACAGGAGCTGTGAACACTTCAAGGAATCTGAAGAGAAGAAATCAAAGTAAAGTGCTTAGTCATCAATAAGATGGCTTATGAGAGACCAGATGTAATTAGTGTCTGAACCTCCCCTGGTGTATATGAACACCAGGAAGTCTGTGATGACCTAAGTGAATCAGACTGTTGGTGTAATTTCACCCTGATACAGCCTGTAGAAGTGATGTGCCTTTGAGCTCGAGTTACTGTCAGACTTTCATTTGAATTCAAAGTGGACACTGCACTTTTTACCACAGCGGGGCCTTATACACCCCATACTAGTTCAGACTCTACCCAAACTCCAAACTTAGACCTAACGTAGTAAAGAATGTGACTGAACAACAGCTATTATTCAATCCAGAATGGTCTCTCAAACGTGTGGAGTTGATAATGCAAATTAACATCTCAAAAATCCAACCAGCCTGCTCCTCCTTCCTAAAAACTTCCTTTGAGGGCTGGAAACATGGTCACAAAAACAGGCATATCTCAGGAGCAGAACAAGAAAGGAAGGAGCCAGCTCTCCTGGTGCCTAGAACCAGGAACACCAAGAAATCAGTTTCCTTAAGTCATTTTCCAAGCTGGTTGGCTGAACCCCCAGGCAATGGCTGGTAAAGGGTGCTGAACTGCAGGTGGTAAACTAACCCAAGCAAGGAAGGTGATTTTCCTTATTTATAGCTATCCCTTTTCCTACTGAGATTTGGATCAGTGATTGTCTCAGTCTGAGGCGGTTGGATTCTGCTTAAAAGAGGTAGAGAGAGAGACCCCCTCAGAGCTCAGCAGCAAGCTGTAAGGTTTTGAGCACCACTTTTGTGCTGAGTGTTTCAAATAGCAGAAACCTGATCCCAGTTTCTTTTGAAGCACTGCAATGAATTTAGGCTCTTCTCTCAAGATTTCCCCTCCATTATCTTCTGCCCTGAACACAGTCCACAGCTTGATCTTAGCTAAGGGCAAGGTGGGTGACCAGGAGAGACATTCCTGCTTGCCACACATCTGAGAAATCAGGTGCTTTGGAGAGAGAGAGAGAGGTTAGATTCCCTGAAGTCTCTACATTTCAGAACAAACATCTGTCTCAAGTATGACCTAAACCTCTGTCAGATACACTTATGAAGTGTGTCTGAATTTGTAGTATGAGCCCAGCACATCCCTCTGGCAGGGAGGGATGATCATGGACAGAAAGCAGTTCCTGTTCCCCATAACAAACATCTAACTGGCATATTAGGGACAAGATTAGGAGTTTTAAATGGGATTGATTCAGAAATACTGATGAATAAACTGGCTGCTGCAGCGGGTAGCCTAACAAAATTGAAGCAGCCTTTATAGTAATCTCTATTGGCATTAGGAACTAGCCAGTGACAGATTTCAAAAGTACTGCCAAAGTAAAGAAGTATGAAGAGGCCGGGGACCAAGACCACAAATTGATAGTAGAAGCACTTAGTATAGTTCAAGATAATGTGTCTTTAGCTTTCAGTTGTATACAAGCACAGTTATGGATACAAGCAACAGCAGCTCTGATCATATAGGAAAGGGGTGAAGGTAATTTTCCAGCTGAAATTCAGAAAATTGAATGGGATAATGCAATTGATTTTGAAAGGAAGTTTTAATCCTGGTAGCTTATGGTGAATTTCACCTATGATCCTATTTCTAATGTGGCCACTGCCTTTGTGCTTACCATATGTAATGCCACTGTTTATGTTATCCATCCCATCATTGCCCTAAGATTAAACCATGAAGAAACAACACTCTATCCTTCAGAACATAGAGTGTGGGCATGAAAAGATGAATGAAAAGTGGCAGACAGTAAACTTAGAATCCTGCATTACTAGAGAACAAATGGGATTCATTTGTGAAAGCAATACTGCTAATGCCCAGGATGTGTTTGGACACTGAACAGAGTATTTGTCACTTTGAAATTCATCCAGTCACTGACCAGAAAACTGTGCTCGTATATACTGGAAAAGGGTGTATGTTTGAGAACTGCTTGTGCTGCTGTACAAATTGATAGCAATGATGTTATTCTGTCTAGTGGAAACCATTCTAATCTCTGTATTTGTATTTGTAATTTTGCTAAGATTATTGGGTGTGGTTTTTCGTATTTGGTACCAGTAACATCCCACCAGCTGATTACAGCCAATTACACAATGTATCACAGACTACCACCTACCCCTATCGGGGCGAACCTTACATTGGTAAAACAATTAATTAAGCACCAAGACCTATTAGAAGTCTTGAAAGAAATCCGAGAAAGTGGAAAGAAAACCTTAATTACTGTCCAACATGATAGAAAGGAAATAACCAGAGTTCTACAAAGAATAAAATACGGATAATCACTGGTGAGATGTGATCTTTGGGTGATCACCAACTGCAAATAGAATCTTTGATAAGTTGTGCCACCCTATTCTAGTTTTACTAATATTAGTTGGGATAAGCTTAGGATTATCTACTACATTGTTAATTTGGAACTGGAGAATACTAAAATGAATGGCTGTACTAACCTCTTTATCAAACGTACATAGTGAAGCATTAAAAGACACTTATTGTCGTGGAAATTTTCCTTAAGTAAAAGAATTTACTTACTTCCTAGGAAAGGGGGGAATGAGACAGAGTAAGGATCCATCCTGAACTAGGTGAAGTGTCTGGGAGAGGTGAAGGGTCTGTGGAGCTAAAGCTGAAGGAGAGGCCGCGTTCCAGAGACAGCAAGGAGACAGAGAAAGAAAAACAGAAAAACCACGAGGTCAATCTGCCCCCGACCTAGAAATTCCTCCGATAAAGAAGAATTAGTGCTAAGTGTCATGCAAGATGAATATGTATGAACTTATTGTGAAACTGTATGCATATGCATTTGGAAGGGGGATAAAAGGAGGTCTGAAATCTTCAGGGGTACGCATGCCCTTTTGGGGAGTCTTGCGTCCGGCGCGCGTTGTGATAAAGCATACCGGGCTTTACAACTTTTACAAGTTGTGAGGTTTCTTCTTTTCTCCGCAAAACAAGAGAGAGAAGTGGCCAAGGCTCTACCTCTACACTGATTCATGGATGGTAGCCAATGCTCTGTGGGGATGGCTGGAGAGGTGGAAAAAGGCTAACTGCCAACGTAGAGGGAAACCAATTTGGGCTGCTGATGAGTGGAAAGACATTGCTACCACGGTAGGGAGGCTATCTGTGAAAGTCCACCATGTAGATGCCCATGTACCCAAGAGTAGAGCCAATGAGGAGCACCAAAACAATGAGCAGGTAGACCAAGCTGCAAAGATAGGGGTGTCCAAAATAGACCTAGATTGGGAACATAAGGGAGAGTTATTCCTAGCTCGATGGGCCCATGATGCCTCAGGCCACCAGGGCAGAGATGCCACCTATAAGTGGGCATGAGACCGAGGGGTGGATCTAACCATGGACAGTATTTCTCAGGTTATCCATGACTGTGAGACGTGTGCTGCCATCAAGCAGGCCAAGCGAGTAAAGCCCCTGTGGTACGGTGGGCGGTGGTCCAAGTACAAGTATGGGGAGGCCTGGCAGATTGACTACATCACCCTGCCCCAGACACGCCAGGGCAAGCGCTACGTGCTGACCATGGTGGAGGCCACCACTGGATGGCTGGAAACCTACCCTGTGTCTCATGCTACAGCCTGGAACACCATCCTGGGCCTGGAAAAGCAAGTTCTGTGGAGACATGGTACCCCTGAGAGGATCGAGTCAGACAATGGGACTCATTTCAAGAACAGCCTCATCAACACCTGGGCTAGGGAGTATGGCATTGAGTGGGTGTACCATATCCCCTACCATGCACCAGCTGCAGGCAAAGTGGAGAGGTACAACGGACTGTTAAAAACCACATCAAAAGCATTAGTTGGGGGATCTTTCAAAAACTGGGAGCAGCATCTGGTAAAAGCCACCTGGTTAGTTAACACCTGAGGCTCTTCTAACCGAGTTTGCCCTGCCCAATCTGAGCCTTTGCAGAGAGTAGATAGAGACAAAGTCCCAGTGGTACATGTCAGAGGTTTATTAGGGAAGAGAGTTTGGATTAATCCTGCCTCGAATACAAACAAACCCATTTGTGGGGTTGTTTTTTGCTCAGGGACCAGGTTGCACGTGGTGGATAATGCAAAAAGATGGAAGAACACGATGTGTACCTCAGGGAGATCTGATTGTTGGATAAAACCTGTGTAAATATCACTGTTTGCTGAATGTTATTACCATTGTCTGTGTATTGCTGTATAATGGATGTATCATGTATGTACTTGTAGAGTTAGAATTTATATTAGTTTTAGTAGTAAGCAGACGATATGGGGATAAGGGGTGGAATGTCCTGGCTTGACCATATGATGCTTCTATCCCCAGTCGTCTCATTCTGTTTATGTTGAATAATAAGTTTTGTACCTTTAAGAGTGTTCCAGAGAGTGAAGGGGGGGAGAGAAGAAGCGCGCAGTTTGTTTTCAGGCACTGCACTCACTCCTCCACATTCCTGCTCCTGGCCTATGTTGTCTGCGGACGGACAGACAGCAGGACAGAGCTCTTCCTTTGCTTTTTAGTTAGTGTTGGCTAGCTGAGGCAAAGAAGTTCCCTGGACTGGTTTTTTTTCCTTTTCCTTTTGACCTCTTGAAACTGCTCTGGACTGAACACCCAGGGGAGCACCGGCAGCTGCAGCTGTGGCCCACCGGGCCGGGCCTGGCCTGCGACAATTCCAGCACTGAGAGACTGATCAGAGACTGAGTGAGCTGAGCTTCAACCCGGGGTTTTCTCAGTTTGTCATCTCTTTTAGAGTGGCAAGGGGTCTCATTGTTTGATATTGTTTTAGTTTTATTGTTTAATAAACAGAAATGAGAGGAAATGTTATTATTGTGGAGAGATAGGACACATAAGAAGGAATTGCAATAAATTCTCTTTTGATGAGGCAATTGTAAAAGAACAAGAGGCTCTTGAGAGACTCCTGAAGGGAGATGACTAGGGGTGTCAGGGGCTTTATACGTTAGGGGACCCAATGTATCATCAAGAAGGGCCCCTAGTAAACTTTGAGGTGCGTCCCCAAAGTGAGGAATTGGAATTTTTAGTTGATACTGGAGCAGACAGATCAAGTATAAAGGAATTACCCACCAGAGTGACGCCTGGGAGAAAGGTCTGTGAGGTGATGGGAGTGGAGGGAAAACCATTTAGAGCCTCCATAGTTGAAAATGTAGAAATTAAAGGAAATGGAAGGCAGTGTGTGGCTGATTTTATCTATTTACCTAATCTAGAAAGTAATTTGCTAGGAAGGGACCTACAAGTCCAATTAGGAGTGGGAATTATCCCAAAGGATGGGAGAATGATAGTCCAGATCATGAAATTGACATCGGGAGATACAGAGCAGATAAACCCAGAGGTTTGGGCAGGAGAAGGAAAGAGGGGCTATCTAGACATCCCACCAATAAAAACTGAAATGCAAAAATGAATTCCTCCCATTCAAGTAAAGCAATACCCAATGTCTATTGAGGGAAAAAGGGACTGACCCCTGTGATTGAGCAGCTATTAGAGGAAGGTATCTTAGAGCCATGTATGTCTCCACACAACACCCCTATTTTAGCAATCAAGAAGGCAGAGGGAAAATACCGATTGGTCCAAGACTTAGGGGAAATAAATAAGAGAACAATAACCATGCATCCAGTGGTCCCGAACCCCTACACCCTCTTAATCAGATCCCAAGGGAGCATGCCTGGTTTACTATTATAGATTTAAAAGATGCATTTTGGGCATGTCCTCTTGCTGAGGGATGTAGGGATTGATTCCCATTTGAGTGGGAACATCCAGAGAAGAGAAGGAAGCAACAATTAAGGTGGACGCACATACCCCAAGGATTTACCTATTGGAATAAGTATCCCAATATAACCAGTTAGATGGTGCCTAGGCCAGTTCTGACCTTCGCTGCTTGGCCAGAGGCAGCACTGTGGTGTTTAACCCCAGAGATACCTTGGCTGGCGGCAGAGTGCAGCGGGGCACAAGACAGGACTCCGTTCTCCTCAGGAGAGAGCTTCTGGCGATGGTGGAGAGAAAGGGAATGGATTCTGCTAGAAGGTAGCCAGATGTTTATTCCATGAGTACAGATACGTCTGCACTGGGCCACTGCTGGTAACAGAATGGAGGCCGCATGGTCTCATTCACATTTTAAGCTCAGGACAGGGGAAGGGGAGGGGACAGGTGAGTCACCAACCAGGTGAAGGGGCAGGGTCTCAAGAGACTAGGGACACCTATCACACGACACCTTGCTGGTATGTTAGCCTGATTGACAGGGCACACTCAGCGAGGGGCGAGGGGGAAGGGAGAAGGTAAAACAGGATATTGCAACACACCACAACATCTCCCCTAGTTTTGTTTAAAAGAAGAGGACTGTGTTTATGGTGCAGAATGATTCTACTGAGGCTTCCAGGTCATCCACTGGAGCACTGAGGGCTTCCAAATGGTAGATTTCAGGAGGGGGAGATGAGTTTGAGATTAACTTGAGAACCATGCGTCTGATTACTCCAAAAACAATGCTAAAAACTACAATAACTACAACTAAAATAAACAGCACTAAAATTACAGTTTTCAGAATAGATCCCAACCAGCCCGAGAGTCCCCAGCCATTGAAAAGTCCATTCAGCCCGTTGTCAGTTTCTCTGTTGATGTCTGAGAACCTTTATCGAGGTAGTCCATATGTGGTTTGGGCTGCGGTACTATGTAGGAGATTGCAGGTGGGATGATCACGAGTAGGACGAGAAGCAGGCTCGGTCTCATGACGTCTCGAGGCTACACACGAACAGTGGGATCTAAACTGGTACAAAAACTTGAGACAAACATATATTACAAACTATTCCAGATAGGAGGCTTAAATGGAATTTCCTCCAGAGAACGTGCGCGGCGTTTTCTTCTCCAGGCAGCGTGAGCAACCTGGGGTGCTTCTGCAGATTTCTCTGAGACCTTGGGAACATAGGGCTTTACCCATTTGGAAGGAACCCACCTTAAACCAGAGGGGGTGGACACACAGGTGTATCCACGTCCCCAAGTAACCAATTTGTAAGGTCCCACCATTTTCCAAGTCTCAGGGTCCTTTACTAAAACCGGAGGTTTTTCTTTCATCAACCTGTGACTGTTCCCCCCAAAGTGGCGTAGGATGGGTGGGTTCAGGCTGTCAAAATAACAATTCAGAAAATTGATTGTGAATAGTGCCCTGGATAACCGAATGTGGGGAGGTTCTACCTTCAGAACCTGTTGTTGCTGGTCCAGGACTCTTTTAATATCACGGTGAGTTCTTTCTACAATGGCTTGACCTGTAGGGGAGTAGGGGATGCCAGTTTTGAGCTCTACTCCCCATTGCTGCAGGAAGCTCTCGAATTCCTTGGATTTATAAGCAGGCCCATTATCAGTTTTCAGCTCCTTGGGGATGCCCATTAAAGAAAAAGCCTGTAAGAGGTGCTTAATAGCATCAATAGATGATTCTCCTGTGTGGGCAGAAGCATAGACTGCTCCAGAAAAGGTATCTACACTAACATGAACATATTTCTGCCGTCCAAAAGCCTGTATGTGTGTTACATCTGTTTGCCACAGTTCACAACTGTTCAGTCCCCTTGGGTTTGCTCCCGTACTCACTGTAGGAAGTGCATGTTGTTGGCAATTTGGGCACGTGGCCACAATCGCTTTGGCCTGTTCTCGAGTGATGTTAAACTGAAGAACCAGACCAGGTGCATTTTGGTGGAAAAGCTGGTGGCTGATTTTTGCCTGTTCAAAAACATTTGGGAGAGTGGCCATCACTGCAGGTGCAGCAAGAGCATCTGCCCTTCTGTTGCCTTCAGCGATAAACCCTGGCAAGTCAGTGTGTGACCTGACATGCATCACATAAAAGGGTTGCTCTCGGTGAGTGACTAACTTTACCAGTTTTGAGAGCAATTCAAAAATTGCAATGTTAGATACATCTTGCAGTATTGCTTGATCTGCTCTGGATACTACTCCTGCCACGTATGCAGAGTCTGTAATCAGATTAAATGGGTCTGAGAACCTTTCAAAAGCCCTAACAACTGCAGCCAATTCAGCAACCTGAGGTGAACCTTCCACCTCAGCAATGTCCGTCTCCCACTGCTGGGTATGAGGATCTTTCCAAGTCATAACGGACTTGTGGGACCTCCCGGACGCATCTGTAAAGACAGTTAGAGCCCTTTTTAAAGGTCTCCTACTTAGAGCAGTTCTTAATTTTAAAGTAAATTGAACATCTTGTTCAAACAATTTGCAAGCGGGCCGTGCTACCGAAAATTGTCCTGAGTAGGAATCCAGAGCAAACTGCAACACTTCATTTTCTTGAAACAATTGTTCCAGTATTTTCATAGTATTTTGACCTGATTTTAACTCAACTGGGATGTGAATGCACTTAAAATCACATCCTGCTAACTCCCTGATCCGGGTCCTTGCTTTCCGGATCAGTTCTGCTATCAGCTCCTGAGGCTTTGTCAGTCTCTTGGACCTTTTGTGACTGAGGAAAACCCATTCTATGATCAAGAGAGGGTCCCTCTTGTCCGGTCCTTTTTTGGTGTGTCCTTTGCCTTAGGTGTTTGTTTTTCCTCCCACTGGAAAATAATTCCATGGAGGTGTGGCAACTTACCTAGGATGATAAATTTGAATGGCAGGTCAGGCCGGCATCGGTGGGCCTGTCTTGTGGACATTGCAATCTGAACCTTTTCTAGAGCTTTCCGTGCCTCTGGGGTAATAGACCTAGGAGCCCCTGGGTCCTCTCCCCCTTTCAGATAAATTGAAAAGAGGGGCAAGGTCTTCATTAGTCAGACCAAGCCATGGTCTTACCCAATTCAAAGACCCACACAACTTGTGGACATCCGCAAGGGTCTTGATCCTTGGATTGATTTCTAGTTTTTGAGGAACAATGGTCCTATTTCCAATTTCAAAGCCCAAATACTTCCAAGGTGGCATCTTTTGAATTTTCTGTTCCTGGAGCTCGAACCCTGCAACAATCAATGCATCGATCGTTAGGTCAAGCGCATGTGTTAGTAAATCATCATTGGGGGCACACACAAGGATATCATCCATATAATGATAAATGATGGCCTTCTCTGCGGCTGCACGCACTGGGGAAAGCAGGGAGGAGACATACCACTGGCAGATAGCTGGAGATACCTTCAGGCCCTGAGGAAGAAGTCCAATGGTACCTTTTCATAGGAGCTTCTGAATTGATAGAAGGGACAGAGAATGCCAAACGCGGTGCATCGTCAGGGTGCAATGGGATTTGAAAAAAACAATCTTTAATATCAATAACAGCTAATTTCCAATCTTGAGGAAGCATTGTTGGGGATGGCATACCAGGTTGGGGAGAACCCATATCTTCAATTACATTATTAATTTGTCGGAGGTCACAGAGAAGTCGCCACCTCTTTTTGTCAGCTTTTTGGATGACAAACACTGGAGAGTTCCATGGGGACATGGTCTCTACAATGTGGCCCTTTCTTAGTTGCTCTTGTACTAGTTCCTCAAGCACCTTTATTTTTTGTTTACTGAGTGGCCACTGTTTCACATCAACTGGTTCGTCTGTTTTCCACTTAAGTTTTTTGGGTGGGGCGCTGTTGTTTAATGACTGCTGCACAAAAATGCTGTGGAGAGTCTGGAATATTAATTGTGACACCCCACTGGGCCATTAAATCTCTCCCTAACAAAGGTTCTGAATAATCTAACACAAATGGACGGATATTTGCCAATTGTCCGTTTGGACCCTCGAATTGAATAATGCTTTTGGATTGCCTTGCCAATTGCAGACCTCCTACACCTCGAAGGTGACCAGCAACATTTTGTAAAGGCCAGTGAGCTGGCCAGTCTTGTACTGGAATCACTGTGCAGTCTGCACCTGTGTCTACAAGCATCTCAATGCGTTTAGACTCCCCACCCCCACTGACATTGCACCACAATTTGGGTTTATCTGTCCCAATAACTTGGACCCGGGCGACTGTGAGCCCTTGTTTATCGGCATTTTCAGGTAAAGATGGCACAGGGATAGCTTGAGCAACAATTTGTCCCTTGGGAAGAAACAGGGGTGGGTGGAAACAGTGCAGGCTGAGAACAAATTGCTTGGGATCTGATGTTGTTATTCCCGGAGCAATTTCGATCTCTTGTGGTGTGTTTTTGTCCCCAGTGATGATGTACTTACAACGAATTTGGTTCCAAGTACCCTTCTGTTCAGGATTTACAGAAACAAAATGCCAGTCAGTGTCCTTCAGGTGGAGTGACTCTGTCAGCTGCAACCTGTAAGGCTCATTGACAGAAGATGCGGTTAATACAGAATCACTTAAATCATAACAAAGGTTATTTTGTTTCACTTTCAACAGTGGACTAGCAGACTTGGTCTTTGAAGCACTTGCTTCACTTACACAAATGTTAATATTATTGCGCGCTTGATTTATTTTGCTACCCTTATTCTCTTGGCCTGCTCCTTTTATGTCTGCACGCCTGGCAGGCTGGCGCTTTATTCTTCGTTTTTTTGTTGTTGACCCCCAGGGAGGGCTTGCAGTTCTCCTCCCCTGCTATTTTTAAATTCATCAAATTCCCTTTTCAGGGGGCACTGGTTACTCCAGTGTCCTAGCTTATTACAAAGCAGGCATGGTTTAGTGGGCTCAACCATTGCTGGTCTCCGCTGCTGCCCAGGGTACTGCTGTGCTGAAAGAGAAGGTGCAGGGCTGGCAACAGCAACACGCTGGGGTGGTCTTGGCAGCAGCCTTGGTCTGGAGTCTTCAGCAACACTCATCAGAGGCACTTTCCTGTTACAGACTAGAAGCATATCTTTTAATGTAGGGAAAGGTTCCATAGGAAGGCTCAGGATTGCTGCTCGACACTGTTCATTTGCATTTGTGAACGCTATTTCTTCTAAAATTGCTTCCCTTGCATTTTCCTTTTTAACTTGTATTTCAATGGCTCTAGTTAGCCTTTCTACAAATTTCACAAAAGGCTCTGATGGTAGTTGTTTGATTTTACTATAGGGCTCAAAAGGCCCCTCAGGTTGGAGGGAAAAGAATGCCTTTTCAGCTGCTTCCTTTACTTTCTCAAGTGTTTCTGCAGGAATTGCAGTAGCTTGGACTGAGGGAGAAGACCATTGACCCTCACCACAGAGGTGGTCAATAGTAATAAGGTTACCATTGTTGTCTTTTGCTGTGTTTTGATCAGCCTGTAAGCTTGGGAGAGCATCTTTTAGCAGTTGTTTCAATGCTGATTCCATAATTTGAATTCCGTGGATGTCATGAGACATGAAAACAGTTGTTTTAAATCATGTGGAACTACAATAGTCCTACTTAATTCAGAATTTAAAAGGCCACGGAAATATGGACTGTGTGGACCATATTCTTTATGAGATTTACAGATCTCTTTAATCAATTGTCGTCCAAAAGAACTCCAATTAGCAGTTGGGGCTGCTCCAGCTTGAGCTGCAGGCTGAAACGTAACAGGGGCCAGTGACAACATGGCACCATGCATTGGGTCTGCTGTCCCCTGCCCTGTATCCCTTGAATCAGAAGCATTGGGATCACAGCTACAGGTTTGGGGACAGGCAGTGGGTGTGTCCCCACCGTGGGAACCCGTGGAGGGGGCGGGGACAGGGAGCCGGCAAGGGGCGGGGAAACCGTGGGAACAAGGGGCGGGGTCAAGGGGCTGGCAGGGGGCGGGGATACCGTGGGAAGAGAGGGCGGGGTCACCTGGTGACATCACGTCAGCAGCCGCCCCCTGGCAGGAGTAGAGGGGCGGAGCTGAGGGTACTGCAGGAAAGGCGGGGGGGGGGGGGAAGGTGTCACAAGGAACTGGAGGAGAGGGGGATGGGGATGGAATTTTGGAATGCTTAAGAGGATTTTGGGAAGAAGAAGACCAGGTTTGGGAAGATGCCACATGGCATCTACCATCTTGCGGACCCCCTAGGGACTGGGGGCCATTTTGGACATCACTGCTCTCCGAAAAGCTAACACGTGCTCGGGATTTTTTTGGGGAAAGAGGTTTAGGGGTTTTAGAGGGAGAGGGAGGAACAGGGAGAGCAGAGGCACATGGCTTTACATTTGGCCTTTTCTCCATTTCCTTTTGTTTGAGCAATGCTGTTCGAATTTGTGAACTCCAGAACACAAATTTAGCTGAGAGTAATTTGCCAGATTGTCCTAAGGTTATCAATTCATTCCCAACTTTATCCCAGAATTGAATATTGTGGATTTCTTCAGGGGAAATATTTGGGAACTGCAGAAAAAGCCATCTTATAAACTGTTTCAATTTTCCTTTAGAGAATTTCACATTACTCTTGACTAAAATGGTAACAATATGATAATACACTCCCCTTTGTACAATGCTAAGTTTGGAACCCATGTTAAAAAGCAAAGTACTTAATCCCGCCTGACCAAAAACAAAGCTAAAATCAGCTACCAATTTCTAAAAAAAAACCACAGATAGAAAGCGATAACGAGCAGACAAAAGCTTCACAATGCAGCTGTATATACTGCTTTTAAAATTCCCGGGCAGCAGCAGCAGGGCACGCCCTGCCGAGCCGAGGCAGAAACAAAGCCTCCCCCGCGGTGGAATGCAGCACCCCCGTGGAGCAGAGGGAGCAGCCACTCCACGTGGCAGCCGAAACCGGGACTCCCCCCCCCGCCGCCGCGTGTGCAGAGAACACTCCTGACCCCGCAGGTCCCCCGGCCACGTGGAAAGAGAGCCCCCCCCTCCCCCGCAAAGAGAAAGAGAAAGAAAATCTCCTAACACGTGTCTGAGCACGCTGCTGAGCCGGGGGGGGAAGGGCAGAGAGCGATCCCGCTCCGGCGCGAATTCTAAAAAACAGTGAAACACGCAGCAGGAAAGCTAACACTAGAACGCCATGAATTCTCGTCTGTGGGGCTGCGCAGCCAAAATGCAAAGGCAAAAAAGGAACAGAACTCGCGGCAGAGTCTGTTTTTGAGCTTCTGCTCTACCGAAAGCAGAGATACTCATGTGAAATGGAAGCTGTAGGCTGGGTACAGGCAGGCAGGTCTCCACCGGAAAAGGACCTCTCTCTGGGTGCAAGAGAGGCTGCCCTTTTCTCCCTCTGGAAAACCTGCTCACCACAATGAAGCTGGGCTTTCCAGAAGGCGCCGAACAGTCCACGAAACTTTTTCTGGGAATATTCCCAAAGTCTCTAGCTGGGAGTCTTGAAGCCAGGCTCCTTTCAGCTGGATGCACGGCTGGCAGAAGCTTCTCTGAGGAACTGCGAGTCCGTTTTCGGGCTGCAGAGTCGAGCCACCCACAGGGACGCCAATATATTGAAATATGTATCCCAATATAACCAGTTAGATGGTGCCTAGGCCAGTTCTGACCTTCGCTGCTGGGCCAGAGGCAGCGCTGCGGTGTTTCACCCCAGAGATACCTTGGCTGGCGGCAGAGTGCAGCGGGGCACAAGACAGGACTCCGTTCTCCTCAGGAGAGAGCTTCTGGCGATGGTGGAGAGAAAGGGAATGGATTCTGCTAGAAGGTAGCCAGATGTTTATTCCATGAGTACAGATACGTCTGCACTGGGCCACTGCTGGTAACAGAATGGAGGCCGCATGGTCTCATTCACATTTTAAGCTCAGGACAGGGGAAGGGGAGGGGACAGGTGAGTCACCAACCAGGTGAAGGGGCAGGGTCTCAAGAGACTAGGGACACCTATCACACAACACCTTGCTGGTATGTTAGCCTGTTTGACAGGGCACACTCAGCGAGGGGCGAGGGGGAAGGGAGAAGGTAAAACAGGATATTGCAACACACCACAACATTTACCGAGTCCCCATATCTCTTTGGGCAAGCCTTAGAAGGGCTTCTAGAACAATTCACCCCGGAGTACAAATTCTACAATATGTAGATGACTTATTAGTATCTGGAGAGGAACAGAATGATGTCAGGGCAACAAGTATACGACTTCTAAATTTCCTAGGAGCAAAGGGTTTAAAAATATCCCAGAATAAATTGCCATTTGTGGAAGCAGAAGTTACTTATCTGGGACACATAATTGGGAAAGGATATAAGAAATTAAGTCCTGAAAGAATTTCAGGCATATTATCCATACCAGCACCAATAACTAAGCGACATGTCAGAAAACTATTAGGGTTGTTTAGGTACTGTAAGTTATGGTTAGACCAATATACCCAAAGTGTAAAATTTTTATATGACAAATTAGTAAACCCTGACTATCCTTGGCACCTGTCCTAAGTTTGCCCAATCTGGAAAAAGAATTTGACCTATTTGTAAATACGGAGAAAGGAATTGCTTATGGGGTGGTGTCCCGGGGTGACGTTATGATGCTTGTATCCCCATTTCATCTGTTCTGTGCCTTTAAGTCCGGCTTTGAAGAGTGGAAGTTTTGTTTGGGTTACTCTTATCAGGGACACAGAGAGAGCGTACATCGGGCTGTTTTTTCTCTTCTCTTCTTGCTTAGCTTGCTGCTTTTTCTTGCTCTCTTTTTCTGCTCTTGCTTCAGCTCTGCTTTTGCCTCTGCTTATTAGCTAGTTCTAGTTAAACAGTCCACATTGCTTCCTGGAATGTTTCTCCTCTCCTGTTTCTGTGACCATCTCGAACCTGCTCTGGACTGGGACCCGGGAACACCGAAGGTTTGGCTGCAGCAGCTGCCCCAGCGTCGGAGGGACTGAGAACAGAGCAAGCATCCCCGAAAGAGACTTTCTGATTTTGTCATCTTTCTCAAAGCGGTGTCACCTGGTATTGTTCATTTTGTGTGCTGGGGGGTGCTGTGTCTGTCAAATAAACAGGTTCTTTCCACCTCTCTCCAAGGAATTTTTTCCCGAACCGGTTGGGGGGAGGGGCCGTGTGGGTTTCGCTTTCTGGAGGGGCCCTCCTTTGCAGATTCTTTAACAAATTTGCCCTAAACCAGGACAGGTGGTAGCCCAAGAGTGGGGAGGGTGTAAGAAACCAATTGCTTACATCTCCAAACTGCTAGACCCAGGAGCTAGGGGGTGGCCCGCCTGTATTTGAGCAGTTGCTGCAGCAGCCACTTTACCTGAAGAAACTCAAAAACTGGCCTTGCGAGGCAAAACAAGAATCCATACAACCCATGGATCTAAAAACAATTTTAAGCCAAAGGATCCAGAAGTGGCTTACTGACTCCAGAGTATTGAAATATGAAATAATCTTAATAGATGCTGACAACCTAGAGCTGGTAACCTCTAAAACCCTAAATCCAGCACAGTTTCTCTCTGGAGAGCCATTATTAGAACTAGAGAAGAACTGCTTGGAACTGGTGGACTTTCAGACAAAAGTTAGGGAAGATCTGGAAGAGACACCTTTACCTTATGGAAGAAAATTATTCACTGATGGGTCTTCAAGAGTAGTGGAGGGGAAAAGGATGTCTGGATATGCAATAATTGAAACTACAGAAAAGGAAGACATGAAAATTACCGAGAAGGGCAAACTGCCTTCTAATTTGTCAGCTCAGTGTTGTGAAATCTATGCTTTAAAGAGGAGACTTGACTTATTGGAAGGCGACCAAGGGACAATTTACACTGACTCACAGTACGCCTTTGGGATCATTCATACATTTGGAAAGATTTAGTAGGAATGTGGGTATCTGAACTCCAAAGGAAAAAAAACTTCGTGCACACAGAAATGATAAGATCGATATTAGAATCTCTACCTAAAGCTGCAGAGATTGCAGTGGTACATGTTAAGGGACATCAGAAAGGGAATACCATCGAGGAAAAAGGGAATCAGTTAGCTGACCAAATGGCTAAGGAGGCAGCATTAGACCCAGGGGAGCCACTGAAATGACTGAGGTCAAACAAAGTGTTAGGCGAAGAAAGGAAAGGAAAACTAGTATTCAGTGAGAAAGAACTAAAAGCAATAAAAGAATTAAAAATGCATCAGGGGGAACAAGGGCAGTGGTTGACACCAGATGGGCGTAAATTTTTAAATAAAGACCTTGCCCAGAAAATGTTAACAGAGATACATGAATAAACCCATTGGGGGCTCCAAGGGTTATGCGATCACATTTTAAGAGAAACTCTATGTATCGGAATATATGAGTTAGCAAAAGCAGTAACTCAAGGGTGCTTAATTTGCCAAAAAGTAGATCAAAAGGTGATGAGAAAAACCATACCAGGGGAAAGAGAATTAGCCCAAAGGCCATTCCAAAACATTCACATAGACTTTACTGAAATGCCCCCTGTACAGAATTACAAATATTTATTGGTAAGAGCTGACCACCACACTCATTTGGTAGAAGCCTTTCCAACTAGAAAAAAACCACGGAAATAATTGCCAGGATTATCTTAGAAAACATCATTCCCCGATATGGGTTGGTGAACAATATTGATCCTCACCCCTGCGATGAGAGCCTGGCTTCTGTGTAAGAATCATCACAGGGACAGGAAAAGTCCTTCCTGCAGACACATCTGTAACACATCAGCCACAGAAGCTTCTGCCATCTCTGCTCAGCTGCACAGGCACCACTGAGCCGCAGGAGCGGTGTGGGGATCGCGCAGGGCGAGGGCACACACGTGCATGGCTCTGTCCTGGCACCTGCAGCGATGCCCCCTTGGCCGAGCTTTGGGCTCTGAGCTGGCAGCTCTCCCAGGGGAAAGGCCTTCACCTACCCTCACCATCTCCCAGAGGCTCAGTCATGGATGTGGTTTTGGAAGCCAGATCACCTTCACCAACAAGTTCAGCTGCAAAGAAAGGCAGGACAGAACATCACCCGTGGCGCTGTAGGAGATCCTCACGCTGCAGGCAAGGCTCAGCCCCGGGGCACAGCCCTGGGCCTGGCCCCTCCCCATTCTACTCTTCTCTGTGACTGCACACAGCACACAAAAGGACACAGTGGCATTGCACATGGGAGGAGGATGGACAGCTAAATGCTCCTTCCTTCCACTGACAGCCATCCTGTGGGATCCCTCAGTGCTCCAGAAAGGAGCAGGGCAAGTTTACAGAATTCTTCAGCCCTGACTTAACGTTAACAAAAATGGCCGATGGGTGAGCTCTTGCAACATGGACATTGATTATTCTGCCAGTAAAAAGGGAAATTCAGAACTTGCCTCTGGCATTCGCCAAGACATTCAAAGTGTCATTCACCTGGACTTCCAAATCTTCCAAGGCATGATCCAAATCTAGAATGGAACAAAGACCTGAACCATTTCATTTGTGTGTTGGGATCCCCTTCTTCCATTGGGAACAGGGCATTGCAAGGGGGTTGGTTAAGGCTACAGGAGCCAGGTGTGAATGGACAAGGCCAAACTGCACAGGGGCCTCGGGAGCTCTGGCCTGGCTCCTTGTCACTCTGCACCCTCTTTGCAGGCCCTGGGACACATCCCTGGCAAGGAAACTGGGGCTGCCCAGGGCCATGGGGTCTCTCTCCCTCCCCCAGAGGAAACCCTCCCTAAAGGCCTGGGGAAAACCATCCCCAGCGCTTCCCGGGGAGCAGGGAGCGCTGTCCCGGGAAAGGGGAGCCAGGCTGCCGGCTCACCTGCCCGCCACCCTTGCAGCGGAGCAGCCTGGGCAGCCCTGGCAGGCAGGGCCACGGCCAGGAGGAGCAGGAGGAAGAGGCGCAGAGCAAGGGCCATGGTGCCTTGCCCTCTGCCAGTCCCGCAGCGCTTGCTGCCACCGCTGTCCTGACACCGCTGTCCCAATGTCAGCACCACTGCTGCCACCGCCGCTGCTGCTGCCGCAACAGTTGTGCTCAAGCACTGACTGCTCGCTCCTTGTGCTGCTGTGCAACCACCGGGTCTGGCACCTCTGTGACCTCAGAGCCTGCTGTGACCTCAGCCTGCTGTGACCCCTGCGCCTGCTGTGACCTCATGGCCTCAGCTGTACCCCCAGAGTGTGCCCCCATCTGTACAAATGGACTGCCTTGATTGTTTTTGTGTATCCCAGGTCCATTGCTCAGCAAAACCTTAATTGTCACCTGCTGACATTGTGGGTCAGACTGTGTCCATGGAGGTGCTCTTGATGGCTTCCCTCTTTTCCTGGGCTTGCCACTGGAGGAGGTCCAGGCCCAGAAGATGCCAGGGAAGGCAATGTGCCCTCAGCCCAGGGACACTCAGCATGGACTCTCCCAGTCCTCGGGACCCCGCCGCTGGTCACAGCAGCCCCTGCCTGGCACCTGCCTGCCCACACCGTGGGCATCCATGGTTGCTCCTGGTCATGGAGCTGAGCCAGTGCGGCTGCCAGGTGGGCTTTGCTGCTGCTGCCACCCGGACACTGGGGTGACAGCTCCATCTCTTTATTGCAACAGAAATGCTGGGACAAGCTCTGCCCACCTTCAGTACGGGCCAGAGATCAGAGCCAGTGCCTTAAGGGGGAGAGGACCTTGTTTGGGGGCTGGCAGCACCTGTACAGCAACAAGTTGGTAAAGCAACTGTGGCAGGGACCAGAAAATATCCCTGTGTGCCTCACAAACAATCCGCAAACACCAATGTAGAGACCCCAAGACAGCCTTGTGTGCCTCACAAAAGAACCCAGCCTCCTGCCCACCTTAGCAAGGACTCAGCTCCTCTCCAAGCCTTGACAGCAAGCACTAAACCGCCACGGTAATCGCGAGGAAGTCAAGCCCCTGCCAGCCTTACAAATGTCTCCAGTCACTTGAACACCATAGAAAAGATCCCAAATCCCCATAGAAGTTCATGAGGAACCCCAGCCACACGCACCACTTCCAAAGGACCCGAAGCCCCGCACATCTTAGTGCAAAATTCAACACGCACAAGACCACCCCCTCCAGCCCGTGTGCCTAAAGTGGACCCCTGGCATCTGCCAGCATTACAGGAGTCCCCCATACCCTGCATGCCAGAAAAAAGCCAGGTTTGCCGTTAAATCTAGCCAACAGTGTGTTCCCTGACAAAAATCAATTCCCTTTGGGGAATAGGGAACACGTGTGGTGGGGCCGGCTGCACCTGTGGGAGCAATGGGGAGCGTCAGCCTGTGCTGTGCTGCTCTGCTGAGCTGGCAGTGGATGCAGGCAGGACTTTCTCCGTTTCCCCCAGAGCTGGGGCCTGCAGGCACCTTGCTGCCCCTTGGCACAGGCTGTGCCACCCAACAAAGCCCAGCAAGCCACGAGGAGAGCCCGGGGGCAGTAGGAAGCTGAGAGAAGGCCCTGCTCTAGAACTGAGGGAGTTCCACCAGAAGCAAACAAAAAAACTTCAAGAGATGCCCACTAAGTTCAAATTTTCTCTGAGACAACTAAGACGGGAGCTCATCAAAAATCTCAGGAAATATCTGGGAAAAGGTTTTATGTATGTTGGTTGTGACCAGATAAAAAGCTCCTGTGGGAAAAGAGCCTCTGCAGCAGGCTGGCTGGCTGAAGGGGTCTTACTTCTTCCTAGAATAAAGATTACCACTGAAATGCAATTTTATTTTTTATTGTATAAATGGAAAATATTTTCCAGAACTCTAAAACTAGTTTCAAAAATACAGATGTGTTGTGGAAACAGGAACGAAACATTTGGGGATTTCTCTCTACAAAGGATATTTCTAAATATTTCTAAGAATGAAATGTGAAGACGAAATAAGGTCACTTGTTCTCTCGATTCTAAAACTACTTACAAAAATCTTTAACGACGATAGGAATCGAGAATAAATATTTGGGGATGTCCGTCTTCAGAAAAAATATTTTGAAATACTTCTACAAATTTCTAATTGCTAAAACAGAAAACCTAAGCAAATGGAGTTGCTTTTTCTCAGGAGCCCCATGCTGCTGCCTGCCCCCTGGGCTCCCCCAGCCCTCGGGACCCCGCCGCTGGTCACAGCAGCCCCTGCCTGGCTCCTGCCTGCCCACACCGTGGGCATCCATGGCTGCTCCTGGCCATGGAGCTCAGCCAGTGCTGCTGCCGGCTGGGCTTTGCTGCTGCTGCCACCCAAACACTGGGGTGATGGCACCTTCCCTTTAGTGCAACAAAAGAAAGGGCCATCACCTAGCCTGGCAGAGAGTGGGGATAATTTCAGTGTTGTTTAGAGGGCAGGGACAGGGGGCTCAGGGGCAGAGGAAACAACATGTTGGACTGAGGAGGGGCTGGAGGGTGCTGGGCTGCTCCTGGGGTCTACAGAATAAGTCGGGACGGGACAGAGGGGGATCAAAAAGGAGATGGAAGTAGCTTGGGGATATACATGGAGATAGGAGGTGTCAGTGGGATGTCCAGGAGGAGATTTTCTTGTTGATGGTTGTTCTGGAGTCTTCTTCTCCGAAGTCTTGACAGGGCTGCGCAGGCCCTTCTTACTGCTGGAGGAGCTGCTCCTGCTGTTTGGGTGTGAGGTGCAGCCACCGTCTCACAACTCCTGTGCCGAGGTGGAACTGTGGAGAGAGGAGGTGGCTGAGGCCCCAGGTGCCAGCGGCACACAGGGACCCTCCTGCACAGCAGGGCCCAGAGCTGGCAAGGCTCCCCAGCATGGCTGGAGCTGCTGGCAGAGCTTGGCCCAGCTGCACAGCTGCCCCTCGAGGCCCCGGCCAGCAGGGCACGGCTCTGGGCAAGCTCCCTGGCCAGGAGCGGGCCCCAGAGCACCTCTGCCTTTCAAGGGCAATCTCGTCCCTGCTCTTTCTCCTCCCCACCGTGCTTTGCCTCTGCCCTGTGCCCCTGGGGCTGCTCTTGGCCAGGCAGCCTCAGTGGGAGCCAGCACTGGCTGCAGCCCCAGCAGGCCCCCCAGGACAAGGCCCAGCAATTAGGAGGCCAATGAAAGCTCTGGGCAGCAGCAGAACCCTCAGCAGAGTTCTTTGGACGATCACAAACTGGCCACAGCTACACTGCAGCCTCACTGGGAATGTTTCCTATGTACAGTAGACTTTCAAAAGAAGCTGTCTGAGGGAAAGGTGAACTAAACACTCACCCTTTTCTCTTCCAGCAAGTCCAAATTCGGACAGAGCATAAGATGAAGATCAGCTCCAAGACAAGCAGGCCTGCCAGTAACCCTAGGCAGCAGCCTGTTTCCTGACAGAAACCCTTTCCAAGGCCCTTCTGGGCATCAGGAACAGGTGCTGTGGTTCCAGCTGCACCTGTGGGAGTAATGGGGAGTGTCAGCCTGTGTGGTGCTGCACTGCTGAGCTGGCAGCACAGTGGATGCGGGCAGGACGTTCTCCGTTTCCCCCAGAGCTGGGGCCTGCAGGCACCTTGCTGCCCCTTGGCACAGGCTGTGCCACCCAACAAAGCCCAGTAGGCCGGGAGGAGAGCCCGGGGACAGCTCAGCTGCCTGGGCAGCCCCTGCTCGGAGGGACATGGGCCAAACCCATCCCTGACCAGCCACTGCCAGCCCTGGCCCTCCCTGCCCCGTGACAGCTCCCCCAGCCCCAGGGCACAGAGTCAGGCCCTGTCAGGACCCAGTGCAGCCCCTGCCCAGCCGGGAGCCAAGGCCGGCTCTGGCCCTGGGCTCATGGCAGGGCTCCCGCTCGGGGCTGCTCCTGTGCCTTGGGCCTCTGGGCACTCAGGGCCAGCTCCATGACAGCTGCAGCGGGAGGAACGTTGGTGCATGAGTCCCCTTTCCCCGGGGCTGCGAACGAGCTCCAAAGGCACCTCCAGCTTTGGCTGCTGCCGGGCCGTGCAAGGGTAGACCCTGCGGGAAGAGCTGCTGCCATACAGCCCCGCCAAGCCCTGCTGAGCCTGGCACAGCAATTACCTTCTGTGCTTTCACCTGTGCTTGGCATCACATTTGTTCCTGCAGTAGAGCCTGACACCAACCCACTGCTTGCTCTGTGTTGTGGCTCCTTTTGCACAGGTTTTTGGTCCATCACTTGAAAAAGAAAGAGGCACAGCTGGATCAGATGGCAACATTCCCCATTGGGGAGGTGACATCGGCAGGAATAACACTAGTAAATGTCAGTGTAAAGATTGGGAAAATGCCGATGCTGTTGGGGCTGGGCCAGAACACTCCCTCCTCCAAATTGCTCTGCCTCTGGATCTGCTCAGAGACAGGGATGTTGCAGGGGATCTGAGGCCCGTGGTGCTGTTCGGGCTCCCTGTCAGCTGATGCCCAATGCCTTCCTGCAGAGGCTGGGGAGAAGCTGCAGCCAGGCCAGGCTGGGAAACAGCCCTGCAGGGCGTGGAAGCAGCAGCGGGGCAGCGAGGCTGCCATGGATCCCTTCCTGCTGTGCCGGGCACGGCGTGTCCAGATGTGCAGCCAAAGCCCCCGGCTGCTGAGCCCCAGGACAAGGCTGAGGGAATGCACCCACCTTGTCCTGCCTGTGCCCCATTCAGTGTTTGTCTCAGGAATTCATTTGAGTCAAGAGACATTTTGACTGCACTATCATGGGTCTTTCCTTTTGGAGGACCTTAGCAGAAAGTAGTTCCAGTTCCCATGAATGGATGCCACAAAAGCAGAGCTCAGCCTGTGGGGTCAACAGGGGCAAACTACTCACCCCTGAGATGGGAGCTGGGTTGGTGCCAAGAATCCAGCCAAGCTGAAGGAGAAGTCCTCCCTGCAGACACATCTGTAACACATCAGCCACAGAAGCTTCTGCCATCTCTGCTCAGCTGCACGGGCACCACTGAGCCCCAGGAGCAGTGAGGGGATCGCGCAGGGTGAAGGGCACACACGTGCATGGCTCTGTCCTGGCACCTGCAGCGATGCCCCCCTGGCCGAGCTTTGGGCTCTGAGCTGGCAGCTCTCCCAGGGGAAAGGCCTTGACCTACCCTCACCATCTCCCTGAGGCTCAGTCGTGGATGTGGTTTGTGAAGCCAGATCTCTGTCAGCAGCAGGTTCAGCTGCAAAGAAAGGCAGGACAGAACAGCTCCCGTGGCACTGTAGGAGATCCTCAGGCTGCAGGCAAGGCTCAGCCCCGGGGCACAGCCCTGGGCCTGGTCCCTGCCCGCTCTGCTCTTCTCTGTGACTGCACAGAGCACAGAGAAGGACACATGGCCTTTGTACACAGGAGGAGGATGGACAGCTAAATGCTCCTTCCTCCCACTGACAGCCATCCTGTGGGATCACTCAGGGCTCCAGAAGGAGCAGGGCAAGAATTCCAGATTCCTTCAACCGTGAGATTATGTTAAGGGAAATGGAAGGCGAGTGAGCTCTTGTCACATCGACAGTGATTATTGTCTCAGGAAAGGCACACTGAGAACTTGCCTCCAGCATCTTCCAGGAATTTCAAGCCATTTTCCAGCAGGGCTTCCAAATAATCCATGTTACGATTCCAGTCTAGAACAGAGCACAGATCAGAACCATTTCCATGCTGTGCTGAGATCCCCATCTGTCTCTGGGAAATGGGCACTGCAAGGGGCTCGGTTAAGGCCATGGAAGCCAGGTGTGAATAGACATGGCCAAAGCTGCACAGGGGCCTGGGGAGCTCTGGGCTGGCTCCTGGTAACTCTCCACAATCTTTGCAGGTTCTGGGCAATGTCCCTGGTGGGCTGGCTGGAGTAGCCCAAGGCCCTGGGGCTCTCTCCCTCACACACAGGGAGGAAATCCTCCCTAAAGCCCAGAGGGAAACTGCAGCAGGCAGTGCCACAGCTATCCCTGACTCCTTCTGTGCCTCCTGCTCTCCTTCTGCTGGGACACTGCCCAGTTCTCGAGGGCACATGGCCAGGCCCTGTCAGGACCCACTGGAGCCTTGCTCTCCCCCTCTTCCCTTTCCCCACCATGGGCACCCCGTGCAGCCGCTCCCAGGTTTCAGGACATGTCTCCCATGGAGGGAGCCCAGCAGGACAGCTCAGTACGCAAGTGCCCTGAGCCTGCTCAGAACAATTCCTCTGGGCTGTGCCTGTCTTGTCTGGGCCCTGCCCGCAGTGCCAAGCAGCAGAGAGGGCAGCTCAAGCCTCAGCAGGGCTCAGGCCCAGAGGCACAGCAATTACCTCCTGTGGCTGTGCCTGGCATCGCCTCCCTTCCTGCAGCAGAGGCTGGCACAGAATCACTGCTTCCTGTGGGAAACGCCGCCTGCAGCACAGCCTCTGCATCCACTTCTGGAGAAAGGAAAAGGAACACTGAATCAGATGGGGCTGTTTCCCATCGGCAAGGGTGCAGCTCAGGAGGCAATGCTTCTCAAAGACATGGATAAGAATCAGGAAAAGGCCCAGGCTCTTGGGATTGGTCCAGAGCACTCCCTTGTGCAAACAACTGTGCGCTTCCTGATCTGCTCAGAGACAGGGAAATTGCAGGGGATGTCAGGGTGTGCATGGCCTGTGGTGCTGTTCGGGCTCACTGTCAGCTGATGCCCAATGCCTTCCTGCAGAGGCTGGGGAGAAGCTGCAGCCAGGCCAGGCTGGGAAAACAGCTCTGCTAGGAGTGGAAGCAGCAGCGAGGCAGCGAGGCTGCCATGGATCCCTTCCCACTGTGCCAGGCACGGCGTGTCCAGTTGTGCAGCCACAGCCCCCGGCTGCTGAACCCCAGGACAAGGCTGAGGGAATGCACCCACCTTGTCCTCCCTGAAGCTCTTCCTTCAGCAGTTGCCACATGACTTCAAATGGCTTCTGGAATTTCTTGTCTGTTGTGTGTTTTGGCTTTACTGTTGGAGGATCTTGACAGAAAGTAGTTCCATTTCCCATGAATGGATGCCACAAATGCAGAACTCAGCCTGTGGGGCCAGCAGGGACACAGTACTCACCCCGGTGATGGGAGCTGGTTTGGTGCTCACTATCCAGCCCAGGAGTTGGTGAAGTTGTCCCTGCAGTCACATCTGTAACTGAACAGCCACAGAAGCTTCTGTCACCTGGTTCTTGCCAGGTTGTCAATGATTACACCTTGGTGGGACGGTGAGAACGCACCTGCAGAACCCTCAGTGGGCTTCACAATTTCAAACCTCCAGGTTAATGGAGAAGCCTTCCCAGTATCCCAGTCTGGAAGCAAACCAAGATGAGAACTGTTTCCTTTTGTGCCAAGGCTGGCTCTGGCCCTGGGCTCGCGGCAGGGCTCCTGCTCGGGGCTGCTCCTGTGCCTTGGCCCTCTGGGCACTCAGGGCCAGCTCCGGAGCAGCTGCAGCGGGCGGGACGTTGGTGCACGAGTCCCCTTTCCCCGGGGCTGTGAACGAGCTCCAGAGGCACCTCCAGCTTTGGCTGCTGCCGGGCCTGTGCAGGGCAGGCCCTGGGGAAGAGCTGCTGCCACACAGCCCTGCCAAGGGCTGAGCCTGGCACAGCAATTACCTTCTGTGCCTCTGCCTGTGTCTGGCATCTCCTCCTTTCCTGTGGCAGGGGCTGGCAACAAAGAGCGACTGCTTCCTTCAGGAAATGCTGCTTTCCACAGAACCTCTATGTCCATCTCTTGAGAAAGGAATGGAGACAACTTCATCAGAGGGAACTGTTCGCTATTTGGGTGCTGGCATATATAGGAGGCAATATTTGTTAAAGACCAGGAAAATGGCCAGGTTACTTGGGCTGGGTCAGATCACGCCCTGCTGCAAACCACCTCCTTTTCCTAATCTGGAGACCATGATATTGTGGGGAATTTCAGGGCCTGTTCATCTTTGTTCGGCCTGTCAGCTGATGCCCAATGCCTTCCTGCAAAGGCTGGGGAGAAGCTGCAGCCAGGCCAGGCTGTGAAACAGCCCTGCAGGGCGTGGAAGCAGCAGCAGGGCAGCGAGGCTGCCATGGATCCCTTCTTGCTGTGCCGGGTTCGGCATGTCCCAATGTGTAGCCAAAGCCCCTGGCTGCTGAGCCCCAGGACAAGGCTGAGGGAAATGCTCTCACCATTCTCTTTGTGCAGTTCCTTCACTATTTGTTTCAAGACGTTGTTTGACTCAAGCGATTTCGTCTCACCTCTAGGTTTGTTCTTCCTTCTCGGAGGACCTTAAGAGAAAGCAGTTCCATTTCCCATGACTGGATGCCACAAAAGCAGGGCTCAGCCTGTGGGGTCAGCAGGGACACACTACTCACCCCTGCGATGGGCGCTGGGCTTGCGTGCAGGAACCAGAAAAGGAGCAGCAAAAGTCCTCCCTGCAGAAGCACCTGTAACTCAACAGCCACAGAAGTTTCTGTCACCTGGTCCTGCCAGGTTGTCAATGGTTACTCTTGGTGGGACAGTGAGAACATACCTGCAGGAGGCTCTAAGGGCTTCAAAACTTTAATCAGCCAATCTAATGGCGAAGCCTTCCCAGCAACCTCATCTAGAACAGAGCAGAGAGGACAACATTTTCCAGGGCGTGCTGGGATCCCATTCTGCCCCTGGGAAATGAGCTATGTGGGGGTCGGATAATGTCATGGGAGCCAGACGTGAATTGACACGGCCAAAGCTGCACAGGGGACTGGGGAGCTCTGGGCAGGCTCCTGGTCACTCTCTACCCACTTAGCAGGTCCTTTGCAACATGTCTGGAAGGGGCAACGGGAGTAACCCAGGGCCCTGGGGGCTCCCACTCAAACACAGAGGAAATCCTCACTAAAGCCCTGGGGAAAACTGCAGCAGGCAGTGCCACAGCTATCCCTGCCTCCCTCTGTCCCTCCTGCCCTGCTTCTGCTGGGACACTGCCCAGTCCTCGAGGGCACATGGCCAGGCCCTGTCAGGACCCACTGGAGCCTTGCTCTCCCCCTCTTCCCTTTCCCCACCATGGGCACCCCGTGCAGCCGCTCCCAGGTTTCGGGACGTGTCCCCCACGGAGGGAGCCCAGCAGGACAGCTCAGTAGCCAAGTGCCCTGAGCCTGCTCGGGACAATTCCTCTGGGCTCTGCCCATCTTGTCCGGGCTGTGCCCGCAGTGCCAAGCAGCAGAGAGGGCAGCTCAAGCCTCAGCAGGGCTCAGGCCCAGAGGCACAGCAATTACCTCCTGTGGCTGTGCCTGGCATCGCCTCCCTTCCTGCAGCAGAGGCTGGCACAGAATCACTGCTTCCTCCAGGGAACTCAGCTTTCAGCACAGGCGCTCCTTTCATTTCTGAAGAATGGAAAAGAGACCGCTGGATCAGATGGAAGCATTCCTCATTGGGAATGGGGAAGATGACAGCTTCAGGTGGCAATAGTTGTGAAAGGCATGGATAAGGATCAGAAAACACCCTGGATTTTGGGACTGTCCCAGACTGGTCCCTTCTCCAAACAGCCCCTACACCTGATGTGCCCTGTGGAGACAGGGAAATTGCAGGGGATTTCAGGGTGTGCGTGGCCTGTGGTGTATCCCGGGTTCCCTGCTGGGCTAATTTGCCCCCGAGCATGCAGCATGGGCTGGATACCTCAGTCCTTCATGGGGACAGAGTGTCGGAGTACCCAGGCCGCGCTCAGCCGCTGGCTACCTTAGCAAGCCCAGAGGATATCAGCTCTTTAGTGATTATCAGCTCTCTTATGGTTTTAGCTCTTTGTTTGCTAAGGCGCCTTGCAGGCTTGCCGGGAAGCAGACGCTGCGAGAGTGGAGAAGAAACGTCCTGGCGTTCCGCAGCAAGGGTTTTATTGAGGGGTCTGTGAAGGGTTCTAGAGATGACTCTTCTCCAGTATGGGCTAAAACAGCCCTTTATATGGGGTATAAGGGGATCCATACTTGTACAATAGTAGGGGATAAGGGTAAGTGACCTATGGGGCTACAGAGACATATGCTGGGGTCCAAAAGGCGGAACGCAGGGGCTTCTTTTCTACTTCATCATGACTGGCAATTCCTGTCTTTAAGCCTCGGCCCTCCATGGGGCCCTAGCATGTTTGGAGCCTGCTACAGTGGTGCAGTTTGGTCTGCCTGTCAGCTGCTGCCCAATGCCTTCCTGCAGAGGCTGGGGAGAAGCTGCAGCCAGGCCAGGCTGGGAAACAGCCCTGCAGGGCGTGGAAGCAGCAGCGGGGCAGCGAGGCTGCCATGAAGCCCTTCCCACTGTGCCGGGCACGGCATGTCCAGATGTGCAGCCAAAGCCACCGGCTGCTGAGCCCCAGGACAAGGCTGAGGGAAATGCTCTCACCATTCTCTTTGTGCAGTTCTTCCACTATTTGTTTCAAGATGTCATTTGACTTAAGCGATTTCTTCTCACCTCTAGGTTTGTTCTTCCCTCTCGGAGGACCTTTACAGAAAGCGGTTCCATTTCCCATGAATGGATACCACAAAAGCAGGGCTCAGCCTGTGGGGTCAGCAGGGACACACTACTCACCCCTGCGATGGGCGCTGGGCTTGCGTGCAGGAACCAGAAAAGGTGCAGCAAAAGTCCTCCCTGCAGAAGCACCTGTAACTCAACAGCCACAGAAGTTTCTGTCACCTGGTCCTGCCAGGTTGTCAATGGTTACTCCTTGGTGGGACAGTGAGAACATACCTGCAGGAGGCTCTAAGGGCTTCAGAGCTTTAATCAGCCAATCTAACAGAGAAGCCTTCCCAGCAACCTCATCTAGAATAGAGCATTGATGAGAACATTTTCCAGGGTGTGCTGGGATCCCCTTCTGCCTCTGGGAAACGCGCTCTGCAAGGGGGTCGGGTAAGGCCATGGAAGCCAGGTGTGAATGGACATGGCCAAAGCTGCACAGGGGACTGGGGAGCTCTGGGAACGCTCCTGGACGATCTCCACCCTCTTTCCCTCCCCTCTGCAACATCAATGGAGAGGAAACAGGGGCAGCCCAGGGCCCTGGGGGCTCCCACTCACACACAGAGAAAATCCTCACTTAAAGCCCTGGGGAAAACTGCAGCAGGCAGTGCCACAGCTATCCCTGCCTCCCTCTGTCCCTCCTGCCCTGCTTCTGCTGGGACACTGCCCAGTCCTCGAGGGCACATGGCCAGGCCCTGTCAGGACCCACTGGAGCCTTGCTCTCCCCCTTTGCCCTTTCCCCACCATGTTCACCCCGTGCAGCCACTCCCAGGTTTCGGGACATGTCTCCCATGGAGGGAGCCCAGCAGGACAGCTCAGTACCTGAGTGCCCTCAGCCTGCTCGGGACAATTCCTCTGGGCTGTGCCTGTCTTGTCTGGGCCCTGCCCGCAGTGCCAAGCAGCAGAGAGGGCAACTCAAGCCTCAGCAGGGCTCAGGCCCAGAGGCACAGCAATTACCTCCTGTGGCTGTGCCTGGCATCGCCTCCCTTCCTGCAGCAGAGGCTGGCACAGAATCACTGCTTCCTCCAGGGAACTCAGCTTTCAGCACAGGCGCTCCTTTCATTTCTGAAGAATGGAAAAGAGACCGCTGGATCAGATGGAAGCATTCCTCATTGGGAATGGGGAAGATGACAGCTTCAGGTGGCAATAGTTGTGAAAGGCATGGATAAGGATCAGAAAACACCCTGGATTTTGGGACTGTCCCAGACTGGTCCCTTCTCCAAACAGCCCCTACACCTGATGTGCCCTGTGGAGACAAGGAAATTTCAGGGGATTCTCAGGCCTGTGGTGCGGTTTTGGCTGCCTGTCAGCTGATGCCCAATGCCTTCCTGCAGAGGCTGGGGAGAAGCTGCAGCCAGGCCAGGCTGGGAAACAGCCCTGCAGGGTGTGGAAGCAGCAGCGGGGCAGCGAGGTTGCCATGGATCCCTTCCTGCTGGGCCGGGCTCGGTGTGTCCAGATGTGCAGCCAAAGCCCCCAGCTGCTGAGCCCCA
>NW_026992605.1:0-46398 GCF_028769735.1 Zonotrichia leucophrys gambelii
TGATTTGCCGCTGCTGTACAGGCCCATGGCCTCTCCCAGTCTGACCGAGTTTTGGCCCGGGGGGATATTTTGAGGTTAGTCTGGAGGCAAGGATCACATTATCAGCTCACCTGAGTGATAGTGGCATATAAATTCCTGACAATGATACAACAATTCTTTCAATCAGATGTGTGTTCTAGAAAGCCTGTGGGAATTACTACTTCAAAGTCAACACTTCATTCCAATGCACTCTGCATCACTCGCAGCCTTGGTCATTTTGATAAAGGAGCCACACTCTATAAAAGGCTTTAGGTAGTTAGGCCCTACTGTGTTTTCTAGTGCCCTTCCTTCACTAGTAACCACGAAAATGGGAAGGGATTACTAGCTCTCTTTCAATGGTAGCCCACCCCTTGCAGTTGTACGTCTCTTTTGATTAGTATTATTGTATTATGGCTTACCTTCGAGGAAAATCTGTACCTCACCCTTTGCTGCTTTCTTTGCCTCTCCATCCGCCAGCTCATTTCTTTCCTCCAATTTTAAGCTCACTCTCTGGTGTGCCTTAATATGCCTTTTCAGGTAGCTGAACTGCTTCCAGCAGCTGGAGTGTCTCTTCTTTCCCTGTGAGGTCAGCAGTCCCCTCTCCTTCCAGATGGCTCCTTGTGCATGCACAACTCTGAATGCCTTTTGCTGTTTCTAAGGCATGGGTCCATGCATTTCCTGTGCAGAGGTACCTGTTGGTAAGGGTCCAGACTCTATTACCTCTCTGCAGGTAGTCACTGTGAACTTTGCAATGTCGCTTTCTTGTCAGTGAGCCAGGTGTCTGCATTGTCCGGAGGAGTGTCCTTTAAGTCTGGGCGGCTGGAGTACGTAGCTTCAATGGTCTCCAGGCAATCATGGTGTACTGCTTCTCCTTGATTCCACTGAGAAAGGAAGCTGGGTTGACAATATTAGTCACCACTATCTCTACATCATCTTGCTCTACCATGGTGGCCTGGTATTTCAGAAACCTCTCTGGTGAAAACCAGTGGCCACCCTTTACTTCCAGTACTGCGGACACTGTGTGGGACACTAGCACAGTCATTTTTGTCCCAGGGTAAACTTGTGCACCTCTTGAATGTTCAGCACAACTGCTGCTACAGCTCTGAGGCGACCTGGCCATCCTTCAGCTGTTGCATCTAGTTGCTTAGAGAGGTAAGCAACTACGCTCCGGTATGGACCCAAGTCCTGAGCCAATATTCCCAGGGCAATTCCTTGCGTGGAAAAATAGAAAGAATGCTTTACTTTCATCTGGAAGTTTCAAAGCTGGAGCCGACATGAGGGGGACTCTCTAGCTGGTGAAAGGCCCGTGTGGCGTCTCTTGTCCGCTGGAGATCTCAGTTCCCATTGGAAATAAGAGCATAGAGGGGTCTGGCGAACAGTCCATAATTATGAACCCACAGCTGGCACTACTCTGCCATGCCTAAGAAGGTTTGGAGTTCTTTCGTTGTTTGTCTGGGGTTCAGGGTTTGGCATAGGGCTTCCCTGCCTTAAAGTCTGCTGCTCAGCACTCACTTCTTACCCCAGGTAGATTACCTTCTGTTTCACTACCTGTGCCTCTTTCTTTGAGACTCTGCATCCTTGGAGTCCTAGGAAATTCAAAAGGCTTACCGTCCAGGCTTCTCTTGCTTCCCTCGTCCGAGTGGCTACTAGAAGATCATCTATGTACTGCAACAGCCTCCTTTCCTCTTGTGGAGCTTCCTGGGACTCTGGGTCTTTGCAAGCTGTTCTCCAATCAGAGTGGAGAATTTTGAAGCCTTCAGGCACATGGACTATGTGAGCTTGTGTTTGAATGCAAAAATGTTCTGGCTGGCTTCGTGGATAGGGAGGCAAAAGAAGGCATCTCTTAGGCCTAAAACAGTGAACCAGGTTAGCTCAGGTGTTAAACAAGTTAGTAAGGTCTATGGATTTGCTACCACAGGGTACAAATTCTGTGTTATCTTATTGACAGCCCTTAATCCAGTAATCCAGTACTATCAGTTATTGGACTGATTCTTTCCTTACCTTCCTTTTGAGGGTACTACTCAGTTCTCACTGGTTGTGTTCTTTCATTAAGCTTGATGGGGGAGCATCTTTCACTCTCCCCGGTGTAGCAGAGGCCCATACCCTTGAAAACACTTATTTACTTATTCTAATATCTCCTTACTAATGTCTTTCTTAATTTCAGTGTCTGTTAATATTAAGCCTAACATCTTTATATTATTTGCCTCCAGAGTAACCTTTCTCACTTGAGAATGTTTGGCAAATTGAGCGAATTGTACAAAAGCTTTTAGGTACACATAGTACACATGTTACTTTAAAGGTTTGCAAAAGTATGCCTTCTCAGACTGGCCAGTTGTTCATTCCCCATACTACTACATAAACATTCCCCACAGGTACTAAAGCTTTATTTAAAACTGAACATATGACCCTTGTGCCGACAAAAATTCTTCCCTTTTGGGAAGGTCACCTTTACCCCTCCTCCCTTACCTTGGGAGGAAGCCTTTAACAAATCATATGTACTCATTTTGCGAACTGTGATTGCTTCGCATTTCAGCGTGATAATCCCTGCCTGATTTCATACGTTGCTATCTTATGCTGCATGCTGAACAACATGTTTGATTTGCTTTCTCTTTGCCTTGTTTTCCTTTTCAAGGGCCAAGACCAGAGGGCGGTCTGATCTCACAGTCTCTTTGTCATTCTGGGTGATTTCTTAAAACAAAAGACATTTCAGCATACAAAAACTATCCCATTTATCTTCCTATTATAAAACAGTACTAACAGCAATGAAGCACTATAAATCTTTTTATTTTCTGAGCTGCTCTTACTGGCAACCTCTTCCCAGTGAGCCCCTCCCAAAAGGGGCTAATTTAGGAACCTGTTTGCTCTGATCAGTTCTCATTATTTATTTCTCCTTGCCTTATCTCGCTTCCATTCAAACCTTTTTACAGACCTTCACAGTAGTTTCTCAGTTTTCCTCGTATACACACAGCTCCAGGTTGCAGGTATCAGATATGATTCCCACACACAAGCTCTAAGACCTTAGGTTCTGAATCCGCTTGACCAGAAACCTCTAATTTACACTCGGGGCGTGTACCCTGACACTTATTGGAACAGCAAAACAGCAATACCAGTGTTTCTCATAAACATCGCACTGCAATAATACCTGCACATCCAGCTTTTGCCCACAGGCCATTCCCGTGTTCCCTGGGGAGACAGGGCAGCCTGAGCTGTCCCTGTGCCCAGGGCACAGCCACTGTCACCTCACACAGCCTGCTAGCCTCTTGATGTACCAAAGACTCCCCGAAATTGCTCACAAAGGCAGGCTATTCTGTTTGTTACAGAGAACTTTAAATCCTTTCAGCGGATTGTTTCCAGTAAAGACTTACTGCAGTACCAACCGAAGTCTCATAAATCTCATAAGTCTCATTAACTAATTCATCTCATTCATCCCTTCTATATAAACTCTGTTTTACAAAATATCAGTCTTTTCTAGTTCTCTTCTTGCACAATCTAATTAAGCACTGTGTCTACTTACACTTGTTTTGCTGCTTTGCAAAAAGGCTGTGCTAGTCACAGCCGAAACTCTGATATGCCCGCAGACACACAGACACACGCACTCTCCCCCCCCCCCCCCCCCTTTATCTCAAATTCACTAGAGCCAAGGCTTGAATTACTATGAGGGGGAGAATTCTTGGAATTCCTTTAACTCACTTTATCGAAGTTAAACATAAATCACCGTACTATAGTTCTCTTATGTAAAATGCTACTCTTGTTGCATCAAAATCTTAAAATCTCCACAAACACCACTATACAATCTGAGAATCAAATTACCACAATGCAGCGGAAGAAAATCACCACACAAAATCACTGGGAAAGGGCATATTTCTCAAAGTGCTCACTTTTCTCAACACAACACAGCACACCATAATTCAGCATTTATTCATATCAATTTTCCTGGACACAATCAAAATAACAGCGCACAGTCTAGAGATCAAGTCCAAACATCCAAGGCAAAGGAACTCTCTGAGCTCATACTCATGGTTAAAATGTACCAAATCTACACAAATCACTACATTCAAACACGATAAATACCATCACTGACATTCCTCCACTCGCTTCTCCGCGGGGCACTTCTCTCCCTGCCCCCGCAGCCTGCTGCAGCCGGCGCCTCTGGCCTCACTCGGCTGCTTCAAACACAGGGAGTACTGACCCCCCCCGCACTGTAGGGCACTGTAGATTTACTCTTTTATACACCATACACTTATCACCTGCACGATCACAAACACAGTGCACTGACCACACACATTAACCATACAGCAACACAGTGTCCGGACATCACACACACACACAAACAAAACACACACCGGCTCACCAGTTCTGCTCTATCACAACGATGAACTGAATCCCCAATACACACATACACGGGTTCACCCGGCTTACCCCCAAAGCCGCTAGTGGTCTGCTCTATCAGAACGATGAACTCCATCTCTAATACAGCTGCTCTATCAGCTGAACCCATGAACCCAGACGTCTCTGGGTGATTTAGTCCCTTTCTATCCTTCCTCCCCCCCGGGGCCCCATAGTACATACCGTATTCTCCTCCGCAGGCCTGCGGGTCGTTGTCTGTCCTCATAGGTGGCAAGTTGAGACAAGCGGAGCCCCACCGGGAAAAAATCCTGGGGCGCGCCTTGAAGGTCCGTCCATCCCCCCTGCCCCCGCGGGGACAGAGAACTCCTGGCTTGGCTTGCCATAATGTTTTGTGGAGGAAAGAAGAAACCTCACAACTTGTAAAAGTTGTAAAGCCCGGTATGCTTTTATTACGACGCGCGCCGGACGCAAGCCTCCCCAAAAGGGCATGCGTACCCCTGAAGATTTCAGACCTCCTTTTATCCCCCTTCCAAATGCATATGCATACAGTTTCACAATAAGTTCATAGATATTCATCTTGCATGACACTTAGCACCAGTTCTTCTTCATCAAAGGAATTTCTAGGTCGGGGCAAATTGACCTCGTGGTCTTTTCTGTTTTTCTTTCTCCGTCTCCTTGCTGTCTCGGCATGCGAGTTTTTCCTTCAGCTTTGGCCATTTGACTTTTCGCCGTTGTCAGACACTTCACCTAATTCAGGACGGATCCCTACTCTGTCTCACTCCCATCTGGGATGCTGCAGCCAATGACACCATTCTGGATGGAAGTGGGGCAAGGCAACTGGGATCGCTGTCCCGGGATGTGGTCATTGACCAGGGGATCGGGAGAACCCAAGAAACTCTCAGCCTCAGGTGGCGACTGCTGATGAGTGTGAGGGACAGATACCTTTGTGAAGAAAATCTCCAGGTACACCAAGGAAAATGGAGCACAATGGAACAAGGTATCTGATGCCTGAGGGAACTGGCTGTGCTAGAGATAATTTTCTCAGAAGACAAGAGATTTCATAAAAGCCCAGATTGTGTCCAGTGCACATGGCAAATGTGATTGAGATTTGCACGGCTTGGAGCAGAGATATACTCCCTCTACCTGGCACCACTATAAAGGAGGGAAGGCAAGGACAGGGTGGGCGTCTTGGCCAATAAGCTAAGAATTTACGAGGGCACTGCCACCGCCCCATATCGTACCCATGTCTTGTCCATGGAAACAAGGCTGGCTGAGCAAGTCTGGAGCTTGATTGAAGAGGGCCATCAGAAACTAAAAAAGGAACTTAAGGAAGAAGTCTACCACATCTGGCCAGAACCAACAAGAGTCTCTGCCATTAGGGGCTGGCATCGCCCAGCCAAGGAGAGAGGAGCTAACCTCTGGTTTTTCCTTCAGGAGCATGGAGAAGACATGAGGAAGTGGGATGGAAAACCCACCTCTTCCTTAGCAGCCAGGGTACATGAACTGAAAAGAGGAACACCTAACACAAGAAGCTCATCTAGAGTCAGTGCTGCTCCAGTCTCTCGCACACAGAATTCCAGACAATCTAGGAATGATGATATGACTGATCCTCTTGAAGGAACCTCAGGAGCCTATTGACAGGATGAAGCCCCAAACTGCCCATCCGATCAGCATTTTACTACTGCACAAGAACATAATTTTGTTATCAAAATGCTTAGGCAGAGCCACAGACTGAAAATCAACCCTGAGCAGTCCTATCCCATTCCCATCCCATTAGCTACTCACGCGACCCCTAACACTAGAGCCATATCCCATATCACCGGCGGGTGGTCTCATGTTAGGTACAAGGGAATTCGCCCCCATCCACACTCAGGAATTGCTTATGATACTGTATGGTAGGTTATTCATTAATCCGGAAGCAATCCTGGAATTATTGATAATGCTGTATGATAGGTTATTCATTAATCCAGAAGCAATCCTGGTGGATCCTTCTGTTTGAAGTTTGGTAAGCAGGGCAAACAATAAAGAGAGATAGGGATAAGGGAATTGTCGAGCTAAGCATGATCAGAGCTAATAATGTCAAACTGACCCTAAGAGCCGTGCCAGTGTCAAACTGACCCTAAGAGCCGTGCCAAGCCATGGGAACCAAGCCAAGTACACCGGGAATTGACCATATTAGGATAGGAGTTCAAAAGTTTAAAGAGGAAGACTCATCAGAAGACCCTTGCCCACGATGAAGGACCGGAAGGACCACCAAGAATAATCCTCAAAATAGATGTCTCCGCCCACGCTCCGCCCACACCACGCCTCTTATGAATATGATGTAACCCTGCACCCAAGACTGTATAAAAGCTTGCTTCTGTCATGAGATAGCTAGAAATCCCTTTTGTGATTTCTCCGACACGTCGTAATAAAATACCTCCTGTCTATGCTGACTTACTTGAGTCTCTTAGGCAGTTATTCTCGCCTTTTGGGGCAAAATTCGGTATCATATCTGGCGACCCAGATGGGACCAGACAGGAGCGGAGCCTTTGAGGTCCTCCGGAGCCGGGTCCGGGGCCGGGACCCTCGGGCGCCCCTGACAGATTTTTGTCAGAAGAGACTCCCCCCCCCGGACCAGCGCTCTTCGGTGGACGAAGGGTTTCCTGCATCTCCTGCTCCAATTAAGAGGTATTTTAATTGTTTATTGTTTATTGGTTTTGGGATAAAGCGCTTTAATTGGGAAACGGGGACTAGACGTAGTCGCCCGACGGGAGCCATAGGGACGCCTTGGCATAATCCCATTTGGTATTGGGGTTTGAGTCCCCATTTGGTATTGGATTTGGTATTGGGGTTTGAGTCCCCATTTGGTATTGGGGTTTGAGTCCCCATTTGGTATTGGATTTGGAATCGGGGTTTGAGTCCCCATTTGGTATTGGGGTTAAAGTCCCCATTTGGTATTGGGGTTAAAATCCCCATTTGGAATCAGAGTATTTGTTGAAAGAGTGAAAAAAAAAAAAAAAAAAAGAAAGAAAAAAAGGAAAAAAAAAGAAAAAGAAAAGAAAAGAAAAAAAAAAGAAAAGAGTATTTGTTAAAAGGGTGTATGTTTTTCCTTAATGTTGTTGTCTTGTCTGAATTTTTAAAAGCGTTGTTGCTTTGTTTGAATGTTGTTGCTTTGTTTGAATTTCTAAACTACGCCTGGGAACGTATCCAGCCAGGTCCGGGACCTTGTCCAATTTTTCCCTTTTCCCTGATAAGGTTTTTGAGGAAATACATTCATGTTATACTTTTGTCTAACATTGTTATGTTGTTTGCAAGTATTTTGTAATTTGCCAAGACGCGAGTTCGAATTGCGGGACAAGGACTCGGTATTTTGTGTTAATTGTAATTTTTGTGTGTGTAAGAATTTATTGTGATATTATCTGCAAACCGTACCTTTGTTTACAGCTGTTTTTACGGGTGTATGTGACAGCCCGAAGTTGACCAGTATCGGTACTATACGGTTTGCCAGCGACATCTCGGGGTAAAGCGGTGTACTTTGATAGACCGGAAAAGTAGGACGGTTTGGATTAAAGTGTGTGGGTGTGGATGAGAGTGGATGAGAGGCGATTGGAAATTGTGTGTATGAAGTGTTAAAATAAATTGACATACAGTGTTTGCGAGAAAGAGATTAAACCGAAAACGCAGACACAGAAAATAGCCATGGGAGGTCAACAGAGCAAGGACGTAAGTATGAAAACCCCCTTAGGATGTATCTT
This sequence comes from Zonotrichia leucophrys gambelii, assembly GCF_028769735.1. NCBI lineage: Eukaryota > Metazoa > Chordata > Aves > Passeriformes > Passerellidae > Zonotrichia > Zonotrichia leucophrys. The sequence continues at coordinate 8,103 of NW_026992605.1, forward strand.
AAAGCACTGGAAAGACTTGGGAAGAATTCGGAGGGTACCCCATTAAAATCAGGGATCGATGAGAAGATAAGCAGCCCTCAGGGACTAGATAGTCCACAGGGGTCGAGAAGCTACATGGATGCTAACAGCCCACCCAGACTAGAAGTCGAAGGGGAGGAAGGCAGTCGGTCAGGAGCGGAGAGCTGAAGGGAGACACGTAGCCTGCCCGAACTCAGTCCATATGAAGATAACCACACACCCAGAAGTGGAGGCATCTGTAGAATGGAAACCAGCACACCAAGGACTGGGGACAAAAGTAACTCACTGGGAAGTGACATCTCTAAATTGAGATATAGTGAGAAGAATGATGAGACGTGAAAGGGAGGCAGAGAACAGCTCACAGAAACTGAATATAGTAATTCAGATAGAGGATAGGAGAAGTTGAGGAGAAGAAAAAGGAAGACGGGAAGATAGCTCGAGTAGTGGCTGTAGCAGTGGCAGCTCAGAAGACAGGTTACTCGGAACCTGGAACTAGGGGAAGAGGTAGAGGCAACCCAATAGGAGGGAGGGGGAGGTTCCAACCCCACCCAACTAGAGTAGGGCCAAATCAGTGTGCATTCTGCCTAGAGATGGGACACTGGAAGCAAGAATGCCCCCGACTAAGGGAAAGGCTGATGGCCACCACTACTACCACACATCAGGATAGTGAATGAGGGGGACCGGTGGGCCGTACCCTAGCAGACCCACTGGTTAAAATGGAGCTAGGGGAAGGTAAAAGGGAATTGAACTTTTTGATTGACACGGGAGCAACCTTTTCGGTTTTAAATCAGGAATTGGTACCTAAAAGTGATGAATTTGTACAAGTTGTGGGAGCAACAGGCCAACCAGAAAAGGCTTACTTTTTGAAACCTATTAAATACAAAATTGGGAAACAAATGGGAATTCACCAGTTCCTGTATTTACCAAATTCGCCAAAACCCTTATTGGGGAGAGACCTATTGGAAAACTTGGGAGCCGTAATAAAGTTCAACAAAGACAAATTGGAATTTCAAGTAAATGAGGAACAACTGATTACAGCTTTAAGCCTAACAATCAGTTGTGTGGAACCCAAACCTGAGAGTCACAATTTCGAGCGAATCCTGAGCGAGGCATACCCATTAGTTTGGGCTACTGATATACCGGGAAGGTCAAAACAAGCAGCACCGATTGTTGTTGAACTCAAAGTTGGGGCAAAACCGGTGAAAAGAAAACAATACCCTTTGACGATAGAAGACAGGAAGGGGATTGAGCCCATAATCGAAAAGTTTTTGGAACTAGGATTATTGGTAGAATGCGAATCGGATTTTAACACACCAATCCTGCCAGTAAAGAAACCTAATGGGGCTTACAGACTAGTTCAGGATCTGAGAGCAGTAAACGAAATAACCAAGACATTACATCCAGTAGTTGCTAACCCATACACACTTCTAACTAGACTAAAGGATAATTTGGCTTGGTTTACCGTATTAGATTTGAATGACGCATTCTTCTGCCTTCCCCTAGCCCCTGAGAGTCAAAAGATCGTTGCTTTTGAGTGGGAGTCTGTAGATAGAGGGAGAAAGACCCAACTCACCTGGACGGTATTACCCCAAGGATGGGCCAATTCCCCCACGATTTTTGGGAACCAGTTAGCCAAAGAATTAGAACAGTGGGAAAGGCCGCTGGGAGATGGTACCCTTTTGCAGTACGTAGACGACCTCCTAATAGCAACGGTGACAGAGGAAGAATGCATTGAATGGACCATTTCCTTGCTAAATTTCCTGGGTTTAAGCGGATATCGAGTCTCTCAACAGAAAGCACAGCTGGTGCAAAAGGAAGTGGTGTACCTGGGATACGAAGTCTCCAGAGGACAGCGATCCCTGGGAGCAGCTAGGAAAGAGGCCATCTGCCAGATGCCTAAAGCAGAGACGGTGAGAGATCTGCGAGCCTTTCTGGGAATGACAGGTTGGTGTCGGCTATGGATCTACCAGTACGGAATACTCGCTAAACCATTGTATGACTTGTTGAAGGGATCCAAGAATGTCCTAGTGTGGACTCCCGAAGCAGAAGGGGCCTTCAAGAAGTTAAAGCTGGAACTAATGAGAGCACCAGCCTTAGGTCTCCCAGATGTATCAAAACCATTCTGGCTGTTCTCCCATGAGCGACAAGGGATGGCCCTAGGAGTCCTAGCACAGCAGTTGGGACCACATAAGAGAGCTGTGGCCTACTTCTCCAAGCAGCTAGATGAAGTAAGTAAAGGATGGCCAGGCTGTCTGAGGGCAGTGGCCGCAGTGATAATTAACATAGAAGAGGCCAGGAAGCTCACGTTGGGTCAAAAGGTGACTGTGCTGGTATCTCACACTGTGTCGGCTGTGCTGGAACAGAAAGGCAATCATTGGTTGTCGCCCTCCAGATTCCTAAAATACCAGGCCATCCTGGCTGAATCAGATGACGTAACTATTCAGGTAACTAACATTGTGAACCCAGCTTCATTTCTAGAAGGAAGAGCCCCAGCAGAATCCATTGAGCACGACTGCCTGGAAACAATTGAAGCCGTCTACTCCAGTCGTCCGGATCTCAAAGAGGAGCCGTTCGAAGATGCAGACAACTGGTTCTCGGATGGCAGCAGCTTTGTGAAACAGGGAGTAAGACTGGCTGGCTATGCAATTACTACCACAGAAGAAGTAATTGAGTCAAACCCTTTGCCTGCGGGGACTTCAGCCCAAAAGGCAGAGCTGATAGCTCTGACTCGAGCTCTGGAATTGGCAGAGAACATGCAAATTAATATATGGACAGACTCTAAATATGCCTTTTCCGTTGTGCATGCCCATGGGGCCATCTGGAAAGAAAGAGGACTGTTGACTACACAAGGGAAAACAGTCAAGCATGCAGAGGAGGTTCTACGATTGCTAAAGGCGGTCCAACTCCCAGCACAAGTGGCCATAATGCATTGTAAGGGACACCTGAAAGGTAATACTATTCCAGAAATAGGGAACAGGAAGGCAGATACAGAAGCTAAATTGGCTGCCACAAGGGCTAGGGAAGTGAAGGTAATGGCCCTAATACCAGGAGAGCTGGATACCAACATCCAGCCAGATTACCAGGAATCAGATCATAGATGGATTCAAAGGAAGAAGGGCAAAATACTAGAAAATGGTTGGGGTAGATTGGAAACGGGACAGCTAGTAATACCAGGAAACGTGATGTGGCAGTTTGTAAAAGCAGAACATGAAAAAGCCCACTGGGGCTTGGATCCGCTCTATCAGTACCTGCAAGCTAGGATAGCAGGGCCAAAATTATTTACCACCATAAAACATGTCACATCCCAGTGTGAGCGATGCCTGAAGAACAACCCGAATACAGGGACTAGGATACACCAGGGAGCAATAAATCGAGGTAAATTCCCAGGTGAAGTATGGCAAATTGATTTTTCTGAACTCCCAAGAAAAGGGGGGTTTCGGTACTTGTTGGTATTAACTGATACATTTTCTGGGTGGCCTGAAGCATTCCCTTGCAGGACAAATAAGGAAAGAGAAGTAACTAAAGTGTTATTGAATGAAATTATTCCACGATTTGGAGTACCGAAGAGCATTTCTTCGGATAGGGGTACACATTTCTGTGCAAAAGTAGTAAGAGCAATAAGCAAAGCATTACAAATCAAATGGCAATTACACACGCCTTACCGTCCACAGGCCAGTGGGCAAGTAGAAAAGATGAATCATCTTATCAAACAGCAGATTGCCAAAATATGCCAGGAGACTAATTTGCAGTGGTATCAAGCTTTGCCTATTGCTCTGCTGAGGCTAAGAGTCAAACCAAGGTCAAAGAAAGGTTAAGCCCATTTGAAATTCTGTATGGTAGACCTTATGCTATGCAAGTTGTAAATGGGGACGCTATAGACCAAATTGGTAATCAGTACATTTACGATTATGTAATTACGGTGGGGAAACAGTTTGATAAGAATGCTACTGTAATGATAGAGCACCAACCTAAACAACCTGATTGCAAATTGCATCCATTTAATCCCGGTGATTGGATGTATGTTAAGAATCTTCTAGGAAAACCCCTACAAGAGAAGTGGGAGGGACCCTTCCAAGTGCTGCTGACTACCTTCACCGCGGTTCGGATCAAGGAGCGACCTGCCTGGATCCATTACTCACGGGTCAAGAAAGCTCCGGAGAACAAACAAGAGCAGACATCATGATCCTGACTCCACCTCAAACCCTTACAACTTTGATCATTGGACTCTCGATAAGTATAGCTCTTCCCCAAGACTATGCCCCAATAGACCCATGGTCTTATGCACACCAGTGTATCCACCCGGAGTTGGAAACGAAGGGACCCTATTTCGAGGTTTATGCTCTGCGTAACAATCAGCCATACCCGAGTAAAGTATGGGATCAGTCCTCCATGGTAGCATACAAGGGAGACCAAATCCAAATTGGGTGTCGAGAACTTGACCCGGTAGAAGGGAGAACAAGGCGGCTAGTATTAACAATTAAACCCTTGATGCTAGCCCCTGAACATAACTTAATTACCTTTAGTCCAGTGAAGATGGGCCAGCCCACTGTCTGGACCCAGCAAAAGAGCCCAATCTCATGTCAGTGGAGTGACTTCCGAGAAGATCCACCCGAATCACAACGCCGAAACTCGGTAATCTATACGGAAGATTCGCTTGGGGAACTACATCCTCGAAACATAACCCTTGACCTCTACCCTCTTCTCTCTCCTGCGGGAAAGATCATAGTATCTAGTGGTCCTGAGGAAGGGAGGGCACAGTGTGAGATGGCATTTAGATTAGATCAGTCGATGATGTTCACATGTGAAAGGGAATTGAAAACGCTGGAGCGGGGTATTAGCTTCCCTCAGCGGGCTGTCCAATATGAGGTGGCATTATCGGAAGGCATGATCCCATTGTATCCAGATCTAGACTTACCCCAAGAAATCACTCCACCGGTGGAATGTAAAATAGTGCATAACCTGACCTTTATAGGGCCTCAGGTGATAAGAAAATCTAATGAACTAAAATTATTATTAGACCCCACTTATTCTCTGAAGAAGGTGCAGATGAACATCCATACCGATGTTACACATTTGCAGAAGGATTGCCGCCCATTTATACAGCAAAGCCTCAAGGGATGGAATGCATGGCTAGCGACAAGGTCTTATCACAGGAGGGCACAAAGAGATCTTAGTGGGTGGGTCGGCACCGGATTTGGTATATTAAACACGATAGATCAAGAGGTATTAGTGAACAAATTAAGCACCGTCACGACGAACCTGGGAAAGCTTAAGATGCCCCTCAGTTCATCCATGCTTACATTAGCAGAAACACAATCGCTAGTAGTAAAATTACTAACCATGGTAGCAAACCATACTGCAGAGGATTTTGTGAAGCTTGTTAATTATACAGGGGAATTTAGCAAAGACATTGCGCTCGCCACCCAATGCCCTCAGACACAACAATGGGTACAATCAGTAGCGGCAGGAATAATAAGAGAAGGAACGTCAGGTATATTACCTCAAGAAATAAGGGAAACAATATTAAAGGACAATCACACCACACAATTCGAGAAAGACCACCAAGCCTGGTGGCAATTAGTAAATTTCACTTATGAACCCCAACAAGAACACATTGAAGCCTATGTCCTCACCATTAGTGCGGCAGAGGAAAGAGCTATCTTTCCCATCCTCACTCTAGGGACAATACATCAGGGTGTCATTGTCAAGCCAATAGACCATAATGTCTGGGCTAGTTATGATTATACCAAAAAGAGGTGGCAATCGATTAGCACAGAAGCATGTATTCCTAGGGGACAGTTAGGCTATGTTTGCGAAAACGCCGTGGTAGAAGCAGAAGATTTATGCTTAGATGCCGAGGATAGTGTATGCACCTTTGAAATGCTTCCGCATAATAGAACACAGTCACAAGTCTACTATATAGGGAATGGGTATGCTTGCGTGAGGACAGCTTGCGACAACGTCATTATAGATGGTTGCCAAGAAGAGACTAACAATACTAACTTTTGTGTATGCAATTTTACCAAGATAATAGGTTGTGATTTGCATTATACTGTCCCAATAACTACCCAACAGCTAATTAACGCAGATTTTAACCTATATCAAGAGATACCGAAATTACAAATAGGGATGGACGTTGAAATTCTTAAAGCAATGCTCGCACATCCTAAAGTGAAGGAATTGGTGCAAAAGGTGAATCAAACGACTAAACGAATGATATGGCAGGTGGAACATAATTCAGAGAAAATAAAGGATGTCCTGACCAAAGTAGAACAAGTAGGTCAGCATCATTGGTGGGATATCTTTACAGGATATTCCCCAACAGCTACACAGGTCTTCAACTACCTGGTGCACCCAATGCTAATAGTAATTGTAGCTCTGCTACTGTTAACTTTCACAAATATTTGCATGTGGTGGAGACGAAGGATTATAATGAAAAGAACTCAAATAGTTTGGGCTATGGTACGAGCGTATCAGCGCCCTACAGGAATAGAATTAGACGAAAGAATTCGTATGTTATAAGAAAAGGGGGGAAATGAAGCCCCAAACTGCCCATCCGATCAGCATTTTACTACTGCACAAGAACATAATTTTGTTATCAAAATGCTTAGGCAGAGCCACAGACTGAAAATCAACCCTGAGCAGTCCTATCCCATTCCCATCCCATTAGCTACTCACGCGACCCCTAACACTAGAGCCATATCCCATATCACCGGCGGGTGGTCTCATGTTAGGTACAAGGGAATTCGCCCCCATCCACACTCAGGAATTGCTTATGATACTGTATGGTAGGTTATTCATTAATCCGGAAGCAATCCTGGAATTATTGATAATGCTGTATGATAGGTTATTCATTAATCCAGAAGCAATCCTGGTGGATCCTTCTGTTTGAAGTTTGGTAAGCAGGGCAAACAATAAAGAGAGATAGGGATAAGGGAATTGTCGAGCTAAGCATGATCAGAGCTAATAATGTCAAACTGACCCTAAGAGCCGTGCCAGTGTCAAACTGACCCTAAGAGCCGTGCCAAGCCATGGGAACCAAGCCAAGTACACCGGGAATTGACCATATTAGGATAGGAGTTCAAAAGTTTAAAGAGGAAGACTCATCAGAAGACCCTTGCCCGCGATGAAGGACCGGAAGGACCACCAAGAATAATCCTCAAAATAGATGTCTCCGCCCACGCTCCGCCCACACCACGCCTCTTATGAATATGATGTAACCCTGCACCCAAGACTGTATAAAAGCTTACTTCTGTCATGAGATAGCTAGAAATCCCTTTTGTGATTTCTCCGACGTGTCGTAATAAAATACCTCCTGTCTATGCTGACTTACTTGAGTCTTTTAGGCAGTTATTCTCGCCTTTTGGGGCAAAATTCGGCATCAGGAAGAGAGCAATGTGTGCCACGTCCAGGAATAGGCGGGGCTTGCCTCTAGCCAGGTAGAGGACAGGGACAATCGGATCTATTGGACCATGTGGATCCAGTGGCCTGGTACATCTGACCCTCAAAAATATACGGCTTTGGTTGACACCGGTTCCCAATGTACCCTGATACCATCAAGGTAGGTAGGAGCAGAATCCATTTCTATTTCTGGGGTAACAGGAGGATCCCAGCAGCTGGCTGTATTGGAGGCCGAAGGGAGTTTAACTGGGAACGGGTGACAGAAAGACCCCATCGTGACTGGCTCAGAGGCCCCACGCATCCTTGGCCTAGTCTATCTCAGAATGGTGTGATGGTGTTCACAGGGGTTTTCAGGTGAGGGAAGAGACGAGAATGTTGACTCCATGTTCAGAAGGCTTGATTTATTATTTTATGATATACATTACATTAAAATTATACTAAAAAGAATAGAAGGAAAAGTTTCATCTCAGAAGGCTAGCTAAGCTAAGAATAGAAAGGAATGAATAATAAAGGTCTGTGTATCGGACAGAGAGTCCAAGCTAACCGGGCTGGGATTGGCCATTAATTATAAACATCCAAGATGGGCCAATCACGGATCCCCCTGTTGCATTCCACAGCAGCAGATAACCATTGTCTACATTTTGTTTCTGAGGCCTCAGCTTCTCAGAAGGGAAAAAATCTTAAGAAAAGATTTTTAGTGAAAAGATATCTGTGACATTTAACCAACCGGGAGAAACTGGGGGCGGACCACAAGGCGGGGAATACAATGTTTAAACCAATAGGGGACTACAGGGCAGGAGAATAATTTAAACAAACCAATGGGGTTTTGAAGGATATAAAATTGATAGGGAAGTTTCTAGAGAAAGGGGCAGGCTTGGGGAGGGATTGACATTCAGTGGGAGGAGGAACAGGGAACAAAAGGGCAGGTCTTTGGGAAGATGGACAACTAGGGCAAAAACCAACAACACAGGGGGGAAAGGAACAATCCATTAATAATAAAATAGGCTACAACAGCACAAAACAGGAAGTATTACAAAACTGACTACTAGAACTGCATTACAATCAAAAACACACACTGCAACATAGTCTCTCACTGGTTTTGCTTTCAAACCAGAAGAGGTGCCAACCTAAATATTTGCCAACTTAAAAGCTAACTGCCTGCAGTTTTGATTTCCTTCTTAAATATATCACCGTGGCACTACCAGCTTCTCTAATTGTCTTAGCAGTATGTCTGTTCGTAGTGCCAAGCAGGGATTCGCTTTGCCAGGCATGGAGGAAGCTTCTAGGAGCTTTTCACAAAAAAATCACTTTTGTGGCTGGCTTCTTCCATCCCCACCAAAAACGAAGCCATGCAAAACCAACACCTTAACTAATCCGTAGTACTTAGTAAGCATCCAATAATTTCTTTTAAACAATACTTTAAATTTTTTTACTAAATGCACTGAAAAGAAATGGATCAATAATATTGATCAAAATAGTTCCAGTTCACTAGAAATATTGGTTCATGCAACTCTGGTTTGCATAACTATTTTTTGTACAATACACAGAAGCTTTTTTCACCTCTAAAGAAATGTTTCCTGATGGTTTGGATCAGAAGATCCAGTATTGCCATCCTGAGATTTTTGTTTGGAAGGCCATAAGCTGTGCTCAGTGTTTTGGGTATATTCTTTGTTGTGCCTTGCATATATTTTGGATAGAAAGCCAGTATAGATGATGTTCTTGCTGCAGTAGCCATGCTAAATAAGGCAGAGTGTCTGGCTGATGTACTGGGGCTGTAGACTATCCACCACTCGCCCAGGGTGGTGAGGATCTCTAAAGGAATATAATACTGGCTGTGCTCTGGGAGTTTTACAGAGAGAAAGATCCTCATAGCTCTCATGATTTGTCTCCTGGAGTTCTGAAGAATATGTTGTAAAGAAGAAGGCTGCTGTCTTTTCCAACAGTCTCCCATGCATTCGAGAGGATCGTTTCACTTCTTGTCCGAGCATGAAAGAAATATTAGTAGTAATTAGTTCCTTTTCTCTGTCTGTGCATCATTGACTGAGGTTGGGTAGGTTATATTTATTTCTTTTTTTTTCTTTAAATATTACATTTAAGGTGTTCCAAATTCCCAAATTCTGCTTCACTTTATTTTGTAGGCCAGACTGGTTCATCTTCTCTCTGCTGTATTATTGCAGATCATATGTGAATGGATTTTTTTTTTTCATTTTGGACATTATTACATTTAAGCTGTGTGAACAGAACACTTTATTCATCATTATTTTTACAGTTTGCAAGGAAATACAGAATTTTGAAGACAGGTGACGCGACTCCACTTGTGGTTTTCAATGGGAGAGAAGAATTATAATGTCCTACATTCACAGCATTGTTTACAGTAATATTGCAGCTAGTTTCCAGCAACTTAGGTCAGGTTCTAGAAGCAGGCCCCCATGATAGCATAGAAGTCTAAAAAGTTTCAGTTTGGTGGCTTTTCTTGAAAAACAGCTAATATGTCTCAATGTTGTGCTGAATCTTGTTGTACAGACACTTCTTTTGACGTCTGAACTCCTTGCTGGACTTCTGTGTCTCAGAATCAGCTACAGTAAACCTGTGTTTCCTTACAGAACTCCTTTAAGAATTTGGTACTAATCTATAAAAGCAAGAAAAGGTTGCCATATTAATACAAGATAAAGACTATGTTAAGAAAGCAGTTAATGGATTGCCTTTTTTATAGAAATTGGAGCAGAGATTTAGTTGTTTGATGGGGTTTTTTTTGCTTCTCAATAGAATTTTAGAAGTGGTAGGGTAAAAAAGTGTGGATTTTTACAGGTTTGCCTTAAAAGAAGAATTACAGGGGAAACTGTTGAAAATAATTAATCCAGAACTCTATGGCTTTCATACAGTTTCAGAAGTGAAAAGCAAGAGGAGAGAGTGCAGACAAGATGATTGAATAGAATGAATTCAAAATAGCATTCTTTTCTCTCTGAATTACAGCTCTAAACCTTGGGGTATTAATAGGAAATACATCACAATCTCTAAGATTTAAAAATGGATGATGAAGTTTTATATCCAGTAAAGTGTAGGGCTTCACATTTTAATCTGATTAGCATTTTGGTGAAAGCCTGGAATCTTTTGCAATTGGCCAGATAACAAGGGATTTAGAACAGGAAGTATGCAAGTAATCTTTTGGACCCTTCATCTCCCTTCTTATGACAATGAATATATTTATTATGCTTCTATTTTTATTCCATCAGGGGATTTGATAATACAAATGTCTAGTCGTTCTTTTCTTGTTTTCAACCACTCAAAGAGCATTAATCAAAACTATTCAGAAGTTCTTGATCTGCAACAGTGACAAGCGCTATACTGGTAGGAGTCAGTGGGCATCAGCAGATCCCCTATGACCGCACATGGCGGGCTGTTCTGGCAGGACTGATGTTTGAGGGGCTTGAATTCTGTGAAATATAACATTCGAGGGATGGGGAAAATGGAAACAGATTCTGAACTTTCAACCCAACACATGAACAAGTAATAAGGCGGGTAATTTTCTGTGGAAATTTCTTTAGCCCCAGTGTTGTGGATCATGATTACTCTTCCTACCTCCTTTGGCCAGCTACCAGCGCAGACACGTTACTCTGCTTATGGACAGAAAACCAGAAGAAGTGATTTTTGAACAAAACACCTATCAGGACCTTAGAGTGTTTTTTGCTCCAAACTGTTTCAAGGCAGATAGGGAAACAACTCAATTTTCAAGAGTGTGTTGAGAAGACAAGGTTGAAAGTTAAAAACCATGGGTTCTGTTTCTATATATGTTACTGATTGTGCTTATTATCTTAGTCATGTAATATATATATATATATTTTTTTTTTCTGGGTTTTTTTTCATTTTTTCTTTTTTCTTTTTTTCTTTTTTTAATGCATCCTTGAGATAAAAGCATAACACAGAAATGTACTGTACGGTTAAAATACTTTTGAGATGACTCATGCTGAAAAACTTGTAGCTACTGCTAAGACCCATTGGCCAATTCCTGCTTCATTTCTGAGAAGCTATAAAATTCCCATCTGTATTTTAGTTCTAACAATCTGTTGTTATGGTGGAGATGCAAATTAAGAACAACCATTTTTGAATCTGTAGGGTTGTCCTGGGGTGACGTTATGATGCTTGTATCCCCATTCATATGTTCTGTGCCTTTAAGACTGGCTCTGAAGAGTGGAAGTTTTGTTTGGGTTTCTCTTATCAGAGACACAGAGACGGGCAGTACATAGGGCTGGTTTTCGCTTCTTGCTTTCAGCTTGCTGCTTTGCTTGCTCTCTTTTCTGCTCTCGCTTCTGCTCTGCTTTGGCGTCTGCTTATTAGCTAGTTCTAGCTAAACAGCCCAAATTCCTTCCTGGACTGTTTCTCCTCTCCTGTTTCTGTGACCATCTCGAACCTGCTCCGGACTGGGACCCGGGAACAGCGAGGGTTTGCACCGTTTGGCTGCAGCAGCTGCCCCAGCGCCGGAGGGACTGAGAACAGAGCAACCACCCCCAAAAGAGACTTTCTGATTTTGTCATCTTTCTCAGAGCGGTGTCATCGGGTATTGTTCATTTTGTGTGCTGGGGGGTGCTGTGCCTGTTAAATAAACAGGTTCTTTCCACTTCTCTCCGAGGAATTCTTCCCGAACAGGTTGGGGGGGGAGGGGCCGTGTGGGTTTGCTTTCTGGAGGGGCCCTCCTTTGCAGATTCTTTAACAAATTTGCCCTAAACCAGGACAAGGGTCTGTAGGGATGTATTTACCATTTTGTAGCTGCCTTTTCAGTTTCTGAGCCATTAATGAAAAAAAGGAGAAGTATCTATACTGTTTTCAATTTGTAGACCATCCACTACTGTCCACGTGCTCAGATTCAAAGCCAAACAATCCTGTCTGGCCTCACTGGGAGGAATTATTTGCATTCAAAATACTAGACTAGTATTTGATTTCCACCAGCAGAGTCCATTGGGCAGCTTCTATCATCTGCATTTCAGTATTTAATCCTCCTCTATGTTTACTGTGCAAAGCTCTTTCAGAATGATGGTGTGCCCACTGTCTCACCAGCTGTGATGTTTGCACCAAGTCTCCCACGGAAAGGAGCTGTAAAAAAGGCAAGCCAGGGCAGTGATTTCTGTTGCTCACTTGCAATACCCACAAATCAAAGCTATTTAGCCTAATTTAAGGCTGAAAAAGAACATGCCTTCAAAGGATTCAAAAAATCATCACTCAGTACTGCAGTTCAGTATTCAGGACTAGAGCAAAACCCACAGGCTGAGAGAATTAGGGCTGTTTAGCCTGGTGAAGAGAAGGTTGCATGGAGACCTCACAACACCTTCCGGTATCTGAAGGGAAGCAGGAGAAGGACTCTTTATTAGGAACTATGGAGACAGGACAATGGGCAATGGCTTCAAAGTGAAAGAAGGCAGGTTGAAATTAGATACTAGGAAGAAATTTTTCCCTGTGAGGGTGGTGAGGCACTGGCACAGCTTGCCCAGAGAAGTTATGGGCACCCCAACCTGGTGTTCAAGGCCAGGCTGGATGGGGCTCTGAGCAACCTGGGCAAGTAGAAGGTGTCCCTGCCCATGTCAGAGGGTTGGAACTAGATGGCCTTTAAGGTCTTTTTCAACCCCGGCCATTCTATGATCCCATGATTCGGCTGTGGTAGCGTTCAGGATGGAGCTTGTTCTGCATGTTGGCCATTTCCAATACACTATTGGTTCCAGGTGCCATACGCTACCTTGCTACCTGAAAATTCTGTCAGAATGAAGAACATCTCTCTATATATTATACACATAATAAATAAACAAATGGGTTTGCACATTTGTCCACTAAGTTGTTGATGAGATTGCTGTGAAGTTTCATTTGGTTTTCTCGTTTGCTCATGAGGCCGACGGTCCTTGTGTCAGCTGCCTCAAAGGCAGCACGTGCCTCCTCCCTCCTCCCTCCTCCCTCCTCCCTCCTCCCTCTTTCAATTTCTTTCCGTCAACAATTTAATGTCGTTTTCCCTTTCATACCTGAAAATCCCTGCATGCTTCTGGGTTTTCTCCCTTTTCATACAGATCTTCTTCCACCCTTGACAATCCATACTTTTCATAACATAAGGGCATGCTTTCAGGCATAAAAGATTTTGATTCCTTATTATATCTATGGGAATTTAATTAATAGCTTCATGCCTTTTCATAGAAACAGTAGGGAATTGATAGCTTGTTCCCTGAAGTACATTAGGAAGAGAATGAAACATTAATCATGTGGAGTGGAAAAGTTGCTATCTATTTTCTTCCGAGAACTACCCCAAAAGATGCAGGGGGTGATGAAGCCTGGCTAGATGAGTTTCCCTTCTAATGGAAGGAAACAACCACGCCACTTCATACATGTCAGTCCTATAGAAGAGAGAAATTCACTTCTGGGAACATTGCAGGATTTGAATGCAGAGTCACATTCATATTTTGTTTCTTTGTTGTCTGTTTGGCATGGAACACGCTGCTTTGAAGAGGGAAGTGCCTAACAGACATTCCACTTAACAAACACATATGCTTCCCTCTTCTTCTGAGACCTCAGCACAGAGCCCTTATTGTCATGGTAATTCAAGGTAAGAAGGAGCAGGCAGAGAGCACTGCGATCTGACAGTGGTTTGCAGGTTGTATAGGAAAGAGGACTGACCTTTGAATGTGGTGCAAATACAAATTTCCACCAGTTTCAGGGGTACGCTCCAGCCAAGCTTGTTGTCCTGGCACATTTTCTCTCTGTGAAATGCTTTCTGGTATGATACAGATGACAAGAGACACAGAATACGGGGCTACGTAGTACTGAGAATGTAAGTGCCTGACCCGGGCGTCTTTTAGCAGATGCAGTGCGCTAGAGCCCTTGGCTGCTGCCACAATGATCTGTGTGAGAAATAGATGCCTATTCCCCTCCGGGAGAGTAAACGCAGGACTGGTTACAAGAGTCCAAGAGCACTGGGCTGGTGGCTGCAGCATACCGGCTGTAAAAGGAGCATGGCTGTTACTGGCCTACCAATCAAACTCACGGTGGCAGTGGTAAGGATTAAAGTTCAGTGAGAGCTATTTGTGCTGCTACCTATGCCTCTTCCAACCCTTCTGTGGAAGCAACTGTGCCTACCCTTAGGTTCCGAGATCCAGAGAACGCAATGGTAGTTGCAGTGGAGAAGGGAAGGACAGAGTGCACTGGTGAGTTTGATGTGGCTTACGTGGCGCAGGCGGAAGGGGCAGCCCAAGGCTCGCTTTTATTTCTAGAGCTGCTGGACCTTTGCAACAAAGATGTGAGAATGAAAAAGTGCCGGCAGGTCTATCTGGGAAAGAAGATACAGAGCATTGTGTGCAGTTTAAAAGCTGTTTAGGAAAAAAAGGAGGTACTTTGAGAACATCTTCTGTCTTGACACTTCCACCTGTGTGACCTCTAGCTGCTTGGACAAAGCCACAATGAAAGAATGTGAAAATATTTGCCCTGCCAATGTCAGTTTGCACAGGAAAGAGGGTAGGTTGGCAAATGCCTTCTGTCCTGGCACATCTGTCAGTCAGAAGTGCAGCTGAAAACACTTGGCTGTAACAATAGTCTCTGCCACTTTGAGAGAATGTGCTGATGCATGTATATATATCGTTGAGAAGGAACGTGTGAATCTCTAGTATGTTTCGTTTGGTTGACAGACTGCAAAGGGACTGTTATGGCCAGCACTGCCTTTTTGTTGTAGGACTTTTTCTTTGAGAGCAGCCGCTGGATATTTTGAAGCGGTTTGGGATCTTCAAGAGTTAGAGTGCAAGATGGTACATAGATCTTGATGTAAAGTGCATATCTCCAGGGAGCTGGATGCAGTTCAGTGGGTGCGAGTTACATGTTGAGCAGTTGATGGCACAGAAAAAGTTCTAAAATGAAGAGGCCGTGCTGCAATTGCCTTTTATTTTGAAGCTTATAAACTGTGCAGCCGACAATGAAATTATTCCTCTTCCTTCTCTGCTACATGCAGTATCCCATTCTGTCAGTGCCCAAGAGCCAGGATCCACAGTGGAGCTCTTGCCCCCACACTGCTTCCACACGAATGGGACTGGGCTAGAAAAGTGCTTGTCTTTTTCCTGGGCACTGTCAGCACTCATCTAAATAACCACACCACAGCACTGTCAACTCACAAAACAAGGACATGCACCGAGCCCAGCTCGAAACCACCCCCAGAACACAGCCAAGTCAAAACGTCCCTGCTCTCCAATCAACTGTGTCGGGACAAAAAGATTTCACCAGTCTTCTCCTTCCAAGTGGACACTCTTCTTTGCCCCACACTCAAAGGCCAACACCAGCTCTTCTGCCCTAACAAACTTTCTCTCTCGTAGAGTCTGGTAACAAACTTGAAAACATCAGCTGAGTTCTCAACAGAGCTCGCAAAACTGTCAGTGGAGAAAGCTCTTTGGTGCCTGCGATTTCAATTGCACCCATCAAACTAGAAACACACACTCTGCTATCACCACTTTCCTTCTCAGCTCTAGGTACCCCCATAAGCCTTCAATCTCACAGAGTCAGGATCCAAATGGGATGGCACCAGGGACTGCTCACACAGTTCCTAAAGCTACAAGGGAAAAAAACCTGTCCTGCAGAGGCCTGGCCTCTGCATTCCCACTGACAGTTCAACAACTCTAACCCAGAGAACTGCCTATTGGGAAAAGCTTTTCAATTCACTGAGACCACCCAAAGTGCCCATCCAAACTTTGCCAAAGAGAGGAGGAACTGGAAGCCCATCTCAGAAGAAATGGCATCCCCTCCTCCAAAATCCAAAACATCCAGGGCCTGATCCTGTACAAAGGTGTCAGAACACTGCTATTGGGCATTACCTGCACGGGGCACTAGCTAGGCTGCACACCAAGACCCAGCACAGCTCTTTACCTTGTCCAAAAGAAGTGTGCTGGCAGAATTTCAAGAAGGATGCCTCGAGGAAGTGGAAAACACATGCCAAATGGATTCTTTCAGGAAGGAGACTGCCTTCCAAAGATGAATAGCGACTCCATGATTGTGCAAATTGAGTCAGTGCTTCCAAACCAAATATCCCAGGACAGAAAGTTGCTGCCGCCCTTAAGCTGCACGACACAACTTCTTATCTGCACCTCCAACACTGGGGCTAAGTTCTTTTCTTCCTATGAGAAAGCATTGCTGTTCTCCTTCAGGAACTTACCAAGCAAAAGTTGCATACCACGTCCGGTACTGACTCTGTCCAGCAATGGCTCCCACACAGAAGGGGCCAGGACAGAAATGTCTTGCTGGACTATACCTCCCCACGATACCTTATCAGCTGCCCTACCAACATTGCCACCATATTGCCACTTCTCAAGCAAGGAAAGGCCTTCCAATCACTTGGCTTTGCCTTGCCTCCAGTATCATGCCTAGTTTTCCTAGCCTACCCTACCCTAGCTTTGCTTGCTTGCCTATGTCTGCCTTGCCTAGCCCTACAAATAACTTCCTGGCTTTGCTTTGCCCTGCCTACCACTCTTTGCCTTGCCTTCCATGCAGGTAAGGCAATGCAAAGCAAGTGTAGGCAGTTGTAGGTGAGTCAAGGAGAGGTCGGCAAGGCTGAAACCATAAGGGGAAGCCAATGGAGTGGTAGATGAGAGAAGTCCCAGAAGTTAGAGGCAAGGCTGGGCATAGGAAGTAATTGTAGTAGGAAGGGCTAGGCAAGGCCAAGCTCTGTAGGAAAACTGTAGGCAGGTCAAATGTGGGGCATGGGCATGCAAGGGAATGCAAAGCAATGGAGAATCAGCAGGGCAAGGCAAGGAAACTGTTGGGTTGCCGAAGCAAGGCAAGTGGCAAGTCCATTCAAAGATTGCTGGTACACAAAAGTGGCCCGGACAGACTGCTCTGTCCAGCCTTGATCTTGCATGGGCCATCCCCAATCTGCACCTAAGACACTTGGGTTGCCTACATTGTATGCAAAAGAACTGTCATTCTGCTCCTAAAGCCCAAGGGTGAAAGATGAATTTTGTGTCCAAAATTCAAGACATGTAAGGATAGATGTCAGAAGAAAGCTGTCAGGACAGATAGGTGTGCTTGCACATTGTCCTGGGTTGACTATATAGTGCTTTTATCCCCAGTCGTCTTGTTCTGTTTATGCTGAATAATAAGTTTTGCGCCTTTAACACTTGTTCCGGAGAGGGAAGGGGGGAGAGAAGATGTGCACAGTTTGTTTTCAGACACTGTACACACTCCTCCACATTCCTGCTCCTGAACTGTGTTGACTGCTGATGGACAGACAGCAGGACAGAGCTCTCCTTTGCTTTTAGTTAGTTTTAGCTAGGTGAGGCAAAGAAGTTCCCTGGACTGTGTTTTTTTTCCTTTTTCTTTGGACCTTTTCAAACCTGCTCTGCACTGAAGACCCAGAAGAGCACCGGCAGCTTGCACCTGGGGCCCACTGGGCTGGGCCTGGCCTGCGACATTTCCAGCACTGGAGGGACTGATAAGAGACTGAGTGAGCTGAACTGCAACCCGGGGAGGGGACTTTCTCAGTTTGTCATCTCTTTTGTAGCGGCAAGGTGTTTAATTGTTTAATTAACATGTTTTTTCCACTTTTCTCCAAGGAGAT
This sequence comes from Zonotrichia leucophrys gambelii, assembly GCF_028769735.1. Lineage (NCBI taxonomy): Eukaryota > Metazoa > Chordata > Aves > Passeriformes > Passerellidae > Zonotrichia > Zonotrichia leucophrys. Next base: position 26,083 of record NW_026992605.1, read on the forward strand.
ATTTTCTCCTGGACCGGTTGGGGAGAGGGGCCGATTGAATCTGCTTTCCTAGAGGAGCCCCTTTGGGGGTTCTCTCCCAAATTTGGCCTGAACCAGGACACCTGCTACAGCTCCTTTTGCTATCCTGAGGGGGCCCCGTGATCAGCTGCCCCTGAGGGTTTGTAAAGGAAGCCCCGTATCCATTCCTTCTGCCAAGCCCATCCGCCATTGTTCTTGTGGGGAAAGGATGGCCCTAACTCGCGTCATAGGGCCCCCTGCAGCCGAGGGGGAGTCATCACATCTGCCCTGCCTGGCTGGGAGCCTGCCAGTGCCCCTGCCAGCTGTTACGGTAACTACACTAAAGGGGAAATTGCCTGCAGTTGAGAAGGCTGCCACGGTATTTCTGGTTTTGGTTGTTGTTATTACCACTGTTGTTATTTGTCTTGTTATGCATACACACACTAGTACAGAACTGTTTTTCCTTTCCTCCTATCTTTGCCTGAAAGCCTCCTTAATTTCAAAATTATAGTAATTCCGAGGGAAGGGAGTAATTTTCCATTCCAAGGGAGACCCCGCCTTCTTTAGCAGACAGCTGTCTTTCAAACCGAGACACAGGACTTCCAGGAAAATTTATGGGAAAAGGAAGAGCAGTTCTTTGCTAGAATAGACAGACCAACAACAACTCCAATAACAGACTTTTCCCACCTGTTAAGCAATTTCCCCTTTGTTGTAGTTACGACCACAACCATTAGGAGACACTGGTGCCACCTGGCAAGGCAAAGGGACTGTAGTGACTCCCCTGTGGCTTCAGGGGGCACTGTTGGCTCAGGCGAGGCAGAGACACTTCAGAGGACACTCTGATGAGAGCCCTAAATCTCACCAGGGATTAATGGCAGCCTTGGAAAGAGAGAGAAGGTGCAGAGTTTGGTTTACCTGGGCAGTTCTGTACGGTGCAGATATCCTGACAATGGTGGCCGCCGAGGTTCCACTCAATCAACAGCTAGGACCTTCTCTCAGGAGAGAGGGAGGAGGTAGGGGGCCTGATTTCCCCAAAACATCCACACAGATGGTGAGGGTCTCCCAACAATGGTGGGTGCTGAAAAGTCCCAGTCAACCAGCAGCTCCAGCAAGCAACACGCTTACCAGTGGGCAGCAAGGACAATTCTGCAGCAACATCGAGCCCCTGAGCAGACGTCCAGCACCCAAAACCACAACCCTCTCCCCTCCAAGCAAGACAAAAACTGCCTACTCCCAGCTAAGAACTGCCAAACCTCTGTTCCTCCCTCCTCCCCTGAAACCATTTCAGCAGTGTGTTAAGGTACTTGACTGCTCCTTTTGTCTCTTAATCGCTGTGTATTCACCTAGAAAGCTGCCCCCAGCATCTACAAGACAACAAATGTGAAGAAATTCCCTGAGAAACCTAACCCAGAACATACTGTTATCTTGGTTGTTGCTGTTTTGCTTTTTATACACTGTTATTTTTTCACTTAAATCTTCTCGTATTCATCTCTCCTTATTGGTGAAAAGGGAATGGTTAAAAATAAAGGGGAAGTAGCTCATTTTGGATTCTCCACCCTGCATAATTGTCTTAAACAAAGACATCCACCAGCTGGTTATTCTGTTGTTTTCCAGTGGCCCAGCACTTGAGTACATGAACATCTGTGTCAGGTACCTTCACAACCAGGTTCTCCACCTGAACAGCAATATCTTGCCACAGTGCAGTAGACCGGGTGGCCTTGCCTCTGCACTGCCAGTTATTCTGCTTTGATTGCTGCAGCCACTCCCACAGGGAATTTACGACCATCCATGAGTCAGTATAGAGACAAAGTGTTGCCCATTTCTCTTGGTCATCAGTGTCTAAAGCCAGCTGGATGGCTTTCACCTCTGCAAATGGACTCAAATCACTTTTGATTTGTGGAAAGGAAAAAAAACTCCACAACTTTGTAAAAGTTGTAAAGCCGGTATGTTTATTACAGCGCTGGACACATGTGGGGATCATTGTCCCCTAGAGGACATGTGCACCCCTAAGAACTCCAGATCCTTTGTCCTGGGTTGGCTGTATGATGCTTTTATCCCAAATCGTCTTGTTCTGTACATGCTGAATAGTAAGTTTTGCACCTTTAAGACTTACTGCAGAGTGTGAAGGGGGGAGAGAAGTGCAGTTTTTTTTTTCCTCCAGACACTGCTCTTACTCCCCCACATTCCTCCTCCTGGACTGTTGTTGTCTGCGGACAGACAGCGGGACAGAGCTCTTCTTTTGCTTTTTAGTTAGTGTTAGCTAGCTGAGACAAAGAAGTTCCCTGGTGTAATGGGTTAAAACTTTAAGTTTGTTCATCTAAGCTGACAAAGCTATTCCAGTAAGACTGTTGCACCACCTCAAGTTGTTTGTTTAAGTAAATTTCCAGACTTAAAAGGATAAGGAAGGTGAAACCAAAGACAATAGGTTTCACAAACATTTGTTTATCTGTTTAGTAAACTGTTAATATGGGTGGGAGGTTTGCTATAATTGATAGCACAGTATCAGCTTATCTGCTCAGTAAATCTAAGATTCCAGGAACTCAGCAGATTGAGCCTAAAATTCCAGGAATCAGACAAAGGAAAATACCAGTCTTCATCTTCAGACCTCCGGGGGGTGGACTATGACCACCTAGACACGAAAGAAGAATACGCAGAGTACTACACATCAACCCGGAAGCAGGACTGTATAAGAACTCCACGAAATATCAGAAGAGTGCGGCAGTGGTAGAGCGGAGACTCTCCTGTCGCCCTGCGCGCCCGGGACGCTGACTTTGCCTATTATCGCTTGCTTTATCAATTAATAAATTTCATTTTATTTGGACTTATTAGTCGGTTATTCATTCCCCACTGCAACTAACCTATAACACCTGGACTGTGTTTTTTTCTTTTCTTTGGACCTCTTGAAACCTGCTCAGGACTGAACACCCAGGGGAGCACCAACAGCTCACATCTCTGGCCCACCGGGCCGGGCCTGGCCTGCGACAATTCCAGCACTGGAGGGACCGATCAGAGACTGAGTGAGTTGCAACCTGGGGACAGGGTTTTCTCAGTTTGTCATCTCTTTTAGAGTGGCAAGGGGTCTCATTGTTTGATATTGTTTTGGTTTTATTGTTTAATAAACAGTTTTTTTCCACCTTTCTCCAAGGAGGTGTTTTTTCCTCCTGGACCAGTTGGGGGGAGGGGCCAATTGTATCTGCTTTTCCCACCGGAGCTCCTTTGGGGGATTCTTCCCCAAATTTGCTCTAAACCTGGACAAATACATCAATTGGCACCCAACGCGCGGCTGGAAAAGGTGGAAAAAAGCTCTATTGTGTGTTTGTTGTTGTTAAAGCAGTCAGTAGCCATGCTGCTTGAATCCATAATGTCTCTGGGGGTGAAAGCCTTCGTGTGGCTCTGGGCTCTAGACCTGTTTGAGGTTTCAATACCTTTCTGGTCACTAGGATTATTGTCCCTAACGTGTAATTTTTACGGTAGAGGGATATGGATTGGAATAGCTGTTGTGCTGGCCTTGGTGATAATGATTTATAAAGCGTTTACAAAGATACTGGCCTCTGTTTACGATATGTGTGGTTTATGGTTTCTTCATCCTACCCTGCATCCCAATTCCAGTAGTACGTTTTGGGACTTTATTAGTAATTACACTCAGTCTGTTAGGGGAGGGGCCGAGAATAAGGCTTTCCAGCCTTTCCTTTCCTTCTTCTCCTTTGCATCTGTTATGTCACTTTTTGAGAATGTTCAGTTTCCCCTGAATGTTAAAGAGACCATCTTTCTGGTATTTAATCTGGTAAGCTTCCTCTATATGGTCTGCAGCTTCTCTAGAATGAGGGCTGAGATATCCAGAGGAGCGGGTGAGACCCCTGACCGAGAAGCAGATGCAGGCATGAAAAATGCTGAGTGGTGTCGATAATGGGAAAATATAGGCCAAACCCTGAAGGAATTTTCTGATCCTGTAGACTGGGATTTTCCACGGGAAAAAATTCAGAACCCAGCTGAGGTGGGGAAATACCTAAAAGAGAAGTGCCATGACGATTCTAAGGAGAAAAGGCTAATTGCAATAAGCTGGGCCCTGGCCTATGCTTATCGCACTTTGTTAGATTGTGTAGGGCAGCAGACAGAGGCAGGGGGGCAGGGAGATAAATCAGCTATCCCAGTCACTCAAGCTGTAGGCAACACCCCAGGCTTGAAGCCAGCAGCCCAACCAGATAGTGAGCCTAAGCCAGCATCTAAACCCATGGCTGTTGCTACCAGTACTAGAAGTGGGAAATGCACGGAAAAAACTGATCGACCAGTGGATGATGATGATGCTGATGGTGATACAGAATAAGGAACCTCGATGCCTCCTGACATAAAATCAGGAGTCCAAGCAGCAGGTGCAAGATCAGATGCCAATATTGAGTCCTTTTCCCTGAAGCACCTTTGTGGCTTACGGAAGGATTACACCTGACGACCTGATGAATCCATAATTAGTTGGTTAGTTTGTCTCTGGGATGCTGCAGGCGAGGCTACAATTCTGGATGGCACTGAAGCCAGGCATTTGGGATCCCTGTCACATGATCCTGTCATAGACTAAGGAATGATGAGGGGGGCTAATCCACGCAGCCTTGGGTCACGGGTCTTGGACAGTGTTGCACAGAGACACCTGTGTGCAGATGATCTTTATATGCAACAAACTCAGTAGAAGACCATAGAGCAAGGGATCCAACGCCTGAGAGAAATGGCAGTGGCAGAGATTATCTCCTCAGATGACGTGACAACTAAGAACCCAGACTTAGTACCATGCATGTCTGTGATGTGACGAAAACTTGTACGACTTGGGCCACATGAATATGCTTCTGCCTTAGCCATCATGAAGAGGGATGAGAGGGAAGAGACTGTGCTTGATATGGCAAGGAAGCTCCGAGCATATGCAGATACTGTGCATGGCCCGACACATGCCAGAATCGCAGCGGTAGAAACACGTCTGCAGAAATTACAGGATAAGATAGAGGAGAATCATAAGAAGCTCAGAGAGCAGATTAAAGAAGACCTTCTCCAAATCTTGGCAGCACAGATCAGAGGTTATGGAATCCAAGGCAGACATCTCCCAGATGGTGAGAGATGGTACACCCCACGAAATGAGCTGTGGTTCTACCTACATGATTGTGGAGAAAACATGGGGAGGTGGGATGGAAAACCTACTGCTGTTCTGGCACGACGGGCACATGTATTGAAGGAAGCCACCAGAAGGAAAGCAGCACCAGTTGCCTGTAGCTGAACTGCCAGGTATGATGATGTTGACATGTCTGATCCCCTCGAAAGAACATCCAAGATATACGCCCAGGGAAAGAAGGATAACCAGGCGTAGAGGGGTGTAGCAGATAGGGCCGGGCATTCGGAAGATCTCGTGATGTTACGGGAAGACAGGGCCCCTGTCCCCTTAGATAAGAAAATTAACATAGGAATGCAGCCCCCTGAACCAGATGCCAGTAACTTTCCACTTGCCCAGTAACTTTCCATCCCTACTAACCATAGATGGTAAACACAGACCCTCACCTGACGTAGAAGCCACTTAGACTATAAAACCCCACGAGAAGAGAGAATAAAGGCCTTTGATCCTCCACCACGTTGGTGTCTACGTGTTTCTTAGGCCCGAGCGACCCTGGGGAAGGGGGTCGCCGTGCTGTTTCCCGAAACCAGGCCGCCTGCCTTGTATCTGAAGGCAACATTCTGGTGCCGAAAACCTGGGAAGCCGATCAGCGCCCGGGGGAACGGGAATTCACCTGGACGGGAAGCAGCGGCTGTAGCGGCGGGCCCGACTACAGCGAGGGGGAGGCCCCTGGACCAGCAAGGAACATGGAATCCATTGCGAAGGTCGTATCAGATATGCATGCACATTTTGGGATAGAATGTAAAATTAAGGATTTATCTCTCGCATTGCTGAGACTCATTAAGCTTGGGGCTATAGAAAGCCCCACGGATATCCTGCATCCGGGGGTGTGGGACGATTGCACTAAGGTCCTAGCCGAAGACACTATGTGTTCCGGCTCAGGGAAAGCCCTAAAATCCTGGGGCAAAGTTCTCCAGGCTTTACAGAAAGCTCGACAAGAGCAGGAAGCCTGGAAAGCCGCACAAACCTGCTTGCTGGCCCCCCCGCAGCCCGGGGTAGGTGCCGCGACACAGACTGCGGAGATTCTTGACCTGGGCGGTCTCGCCGGGGAGGCGCGGTCGGCGGAAACCCCCCAGAGAGCGGACTCGCCACCGGGGGGGGGAGGACATGCACGGGCGTTCTGGCGGGGGTTGGCGGAGGAGGCGCGGAACGCGGCCGACCCCGCCGGGAGCGGCGGGGACTCACCGCCGCCGTATGGGTTTGAAAATGGCGCCGAAGCACATGGTGAGGGCGGAAGTAAGGATGCGGGGGGCGGAAATGCCCGTGGTAGCCACCTGTCCACATTGCCAGAAGTCACCCCTATGAACCAGTGGGGTCAACCCGAGAGGTCTCAAGCCTTCAGAGATCTGTCAATCGGACTTCACCAGGTGTGAACTGCTGAAGCCCCGAGCGTGGCTTGCAGTGACAGTGGACACTTATAGCGGAACGATCATAGCCACACAGCACTCCAAGACAAACTCCAAGGCCACAATTCAGCACTGGCTGACAGCCATGGCTTGACTTGGTATCCCCAAGCAGATGAAAACGGACAACGGGTCCAATTTCACCTCCAAACCAGTACAGGAATTCGCCTCAAAATGGGGCATCACATTAGTGCAAGGTATCCCGTATAACAGTACCGGGCAGGCCATAGTAGAGAGAGCAAATCAGACCCTGAAAGTCAAACTAGAAGTATTGGCAAAAGCAGAGGGCTTTGCCAATGCCATTCCCTCGGGAGATCAAGCACGCATGCTGGCAACTGCTTTGCTAGCACTGAATCAGTTCCCTAGGGGAGATGAAACAAACAGTCCCGTTCAAAAGCACTGGGCCACCCGAGCGCTAGAGGAGGGCCCGCAGGTGGTAATTAGAAATGAGCTGGGTGAATGGGAACGGGGCTAGAGGCTGATGCTCACGGGGAGAGGGTACGCAGCTGTCAAAAAGGACGGCAAAGTCAGGTGGTGTCCACTTAAGTCAATTAAGCCCGACCCTCATAACAAGCAGGATGTGACTGACAAGAATTGCGAGTTTCTGTTTACAGGACATGCTCATAGGCTGTCCTCGTGACACGTACATGCCCATCCCAGAGGAAAGCGACAAACCACCAAGCCGCCAGGCAGCACCTGAGAGACCTGCACGGGTGAGACCCAAGCATCAGCGGTGTTTCTGTGTGATTTTGCTGTTGGGGCTTGTTGCCAGAGGACAAGCCAGCCCAGATCACTACCCCCACTGGCCTTTCAGGTGGGTCATACGTCACCTTAGTAGTGACAAGGTGCTCAGAGAAACCACCACACCAAACACTCCATCCTTCGTGCTCCGCATCACCGATCTGTTTCCAGGACAACCAAAGGTAGACCCCAATTCCCCACACGCCACACACATGTACCTATCCTACTGGTGCCCAGCTTCAAAGCCAGGAAAAAGCTACTGCAATCACCCAGGGTGGGGATATTGTGGGCACTGGGGCTGCGAAACCATTGTTACAGATGCCAGACCGTCGGGGCCTGGGTGGGATCCACAAGAGCCCGACAAATTCTTACAGTTCGCCTGGGCACCCAGCGGCTGCAAAAAACCCATCTTCCTCCAGGGAAGCTTTTATTGCAATCGCCATAAAATCCCAAAAATCCGGAAATGCACTAGCTATAACATGACAGTCTTGCAGCCACATCACCCCAGTTGGGCCATAGGCCGAACGTGGACAGTTGTCCTTCAAGGGTCAAAAGAAAGAGTAAATGTGCGAATTATCAGGCTCCAACCGTCGGCGCCCCGAGCGGTCGGACCAAACAAAGTGATTAAAAGCGTGCCGAAAGGGAAAAACGCAACCTACCCTAAAACCCTACCCACTAGAGTTAGCAAAGTCCCAACCGGCCATGCGGAAGTCTTTCAGACAGACCGCGCGGCCAGGTCAGACTCAGACCCAATCCTTCGTATGTTAGAAGCTACCTTTATATCCCTGAATGAATCCAACCCTAACCTAACCGAATCCTGCTGGCTTTGCTACGATGTCAAACCTCCCTTTTATGAAGGAATCGCTTTAAACACTCCCTTCAGTTACTCCACAGCCGATGCCCCTCACCACTGCAGATGGGAAACCCCCCGGAAAGGAATCACACTGAGTCAAGTCACAGGCCAGGGCCGATGCTTTGGCAATGCAACCCTAGCTAGGCGAAGAGGCAACATCTGCACCAAAGTTGTCAAGCCTAACAGGAAAAACAATAAGTGGGTAGTCCCATCCGCACCTGGGATGTGGGTTTGCCAGCGATCTGGAGTGAGTCCCTGTGTGTTCCTTGCCAAATTCGATGACTCTAACGACTTTTCTGTCCAAGTTCTGATTGTTCCTAGGGTCCTGTACCACTCAGACGAAGAAGTGTATCACCTTTTTGAGGAACCCAGCTGGTTCCACAAAAGAGAAATACTAACAGGTGTAACTATCGCAATGCTGCTCGGTTTAGGAGCAGCAGGAATGGCCACGGGTGTCTCAGCCCTAGCGACACAGCACCAAGGACTGTCCCAGCTGCAAACGACCATGGAAGAGGACCTGCAAAGGATCAAGAAATAAATCTCCTTTCTAGAGAAGTCAGTCTCCTCTCTCTCGGAAGTGGTCCTGCAGAACAGGCGAGGACTGGACCTCCTGTTCATGCAGCAAGGGGGCCTGTGTGCCGCCTTGAAAGAGGAGTGCTGCTTCTATGCAGACCACACAGGAGTCGTAAGAAACTCCATGGCGGAACTCCGAAACAGACTGGCTCAGAGGCAGAAGAACAGGGAAGCCCAACAGGGCTGGTTCGAGTCCTGGTTCAATCAATCACCATGGCTAACCACTCTGATTTCTACCCTAATAGGTCCATTGGCATTGCTGCTTCTAGCGATTACCTTCGGACCTTGACTGCTGAACAAGCTGGTCTCATTCGTTCAGACCCGCCTGGAACGGGCCAACATCCTGTTCATCGGCCGGCGAATCCAACCAGGGAACACTGCCAGCCACAAGTCCTAACCTTGACTGGCGAAAACTTATTCAGATTTACCAAAACCCCTTTTCCTTATCGAACTACAATCTTACACCTCATTTCAGTATATGACTACCTCATTCATTTGTGAAAAAGGGGGGGAGATGTAGCAGATAGGGCCTGGCGTTCGGAAGATCTCGTGATGTTAAGGGAAGACAGGGCCCCTGTCCCCTTAGATAAGAAAATTAACATAGGAATGCAGCCCCCTGAACCAGATGCCAGTAACTTTCCACTTGCCCAGTAACTTTCCATCCCTAGTAACCATAGATGGCAAACACCGACCCTCACCTGACGTAGAAGCCCCTTAGACTATAAAACCCCACGAGAAGAGAGAATAAAGGCCTTTGATCCTCCACCACGTTGGTGTCTGCGTGTTTCTTAGGCCCGAGCGACCCTGGGGAAGGGGGTCGCCGTGCTTTTTCCCAAAACCAGGCTGCCTGCCTTGTATCTGAAGACGACAGAGGGGCCCTGCCTCTAGCCAGGTAGAGGCCAGGGAAAGTCGTGTTTTCAGGTCTGTGTGGATTCGTTGGCCTGGCACATCGGAACCACAAGAGTATAAAGCTTTTGTTGATACTGGTGCGCAATGTACATTAATCCCATCGAGACATGTGGGGACAGTCTGTCTCCATTGCCGGTGAAGCCCCAAACTGCCCATCCGATCAGCATTTTACTACTGCGCAAGAACATAATTTTGTTATCAAAATGCTTAGGCAGAGCCACAGACTGAAAATCAACTCTGAGCAGTCCTATCCCATTCCCATCCCATTAGCTACTCACGCGACCCCTAACACTAGAGCCATATCCCATATCACCGGCGGGTGGTCTCATGTTAGGTACAAGGGGATTCGCCCCCATCCACACTCAGGAATTGCTTATGATGCTGTATGGTAGGTTATTCATTAATCCGGAAGCAATCCTGGAATTATAGATAATGCTGTATGATAGGTTATTCATTAATCCAGAAGCAATCCTGGTGGATCCTTCTGTTTGAAGCAGGGTAAACAATAAAGAGAGATAGGGATAAGGGAATTGTCGAGCTAAGCATGATCAGAGCTAATAATGTCAAACTGACCCTAAGAGCTGTGACAATGTCAAACTGACCCTAAGAGCCGTGCCAAGCCATGGGAACCAAGCCAAGTACACCGGGAATTGACCATATTAGGATAAGAGTTCAAAAGTTTAAAGAGGAAGACTCATCAGAAGACCCGCGCCCATGAGGAAGGCAACGAAGGACCACCATGAATAATCCTCAAAATAGATGTCTCCGCCCACGCTCCGCCCACACCACGCCTCTTATGAATATGATGTAACCCTGCACCCAAGACTGTATAAAAGCTTGCTTCTGTTATGAGATAGCTAGAAATCCCTTTGTGATTTCTCCGACGCGTCGTAATAAAATACCTCCTGTCTATGCTGACTTACTTGAGTCTCTTAGGCAGTTATTCTCGCCTTTTGGGGCAAAATTCGGCATCACCGGTGTGACAGGGGGATTCCAGGATTTCACTTTGGTGGAAGCAGATGTGAGCCTGACTGGAAATGAGTGGAAGAAACATCCTAACGTGACTGGCCCAGAGGCCCCATGTATTTGAGGTGTAGGTTACCTTCGAAGTGGGTATTTCAAAGACCCAAAGGGACTCAGATGGGCATTTGGAATAGCTGCTGTAGAGACAGAGGGTATCAAGCAGTTGAACAGCTTGCCTGGACTGTTAGAAAACCCATCTGCAGTAGGACTCCTGAAGGGAGAAGAGCAACGAGTGCCAATTGCCACCTCAACAGTGCACCGGTGGCAGTACCGAATTAATCGAGATGCTGTGATCCCCATCCACAAAATGATACGTGAGCTGGAGAGCCAAGGGGTGGTCAGTATGACCCACTCACCCTTCAACAGCCCCATTTTGCCTGTGCGTAAATCTGAAGGAGAATGGAGATTGACTGTGGACTATCGTGCATTGAATGAAGTGACTCCACCACTGAGTGCTGCCGTGCCAGACATATTAGAGCTCCAGTATGAGCTTGAGTCCAAGGCAGCAAGGTGGTAAGCCACTATAGACATTGCCAATGCATTTTTCTCCATTCCTCTGGCAGCAGAATGCAGGCCTCAGTTTGCCTTCACATGGAGGGGAGTGCAGTACACCTGGAACCGACTGCCCCAGGGGTGGAAGCACAGCCCCACCATCTGCCATGGACTGATCCAGGCTGCACTGGAAAAGGGTGAGGCTCCAGAACATCTGCAGTATATTGATGACATCATTGTGTGGGGGAACACAGCTGCGGAAGTGTTCGAGAAAGGGAAGGAAATCATCCAGATCCTCCTGGGAGCTGGTCTCACCATTAAAAAGAGCAAAGTAAAGGGACCAGCTCGTTAGATTCAATTCCTGGGAGTGAAGTGGCAAGATGGACGGCGTCCGATTCCCACCGATGTCATCAACAAGATCACAGCAATGTCTCCACCATCCAGCAAGAAAGAAACACAAGCTTTCTTGGGTGCAATAGGTTTTTGGAGGATGCATATTCCTGAGTACAGTCAGATCGTGAGCCCTCTCTACCTGGTCACCCGTAAGAAGAACAATTTCCAGTGGGGCCCTGAGCAGCAACAGGCCTTTGTCCAGATCAAGCAGGAGATTGCTCATGCAGTAGCCCTTGGCCCAGTCAGGACAGGACCAGAGGTAAAGAACATGCTCTGCTCTGCAGCCGGGAACCATGGCTTGTCCTGGAGCCTTTGGTAGAAGGTGCCTGAGGAGACTCGTGGTTGACCACTGGGATTTTGGAGTCGAAGCTACAGAGGGTCTGAAGCCAACTATACTCCAACAGAGAAAGAAATCCTGGCTTCCTCTGAAGGAGTCCAGGCTGCTTCGGAGGTAATAGGCACTGAAGCACAACTCCTCCTGGCACCCTGACTACCAGTGCTGGGGTGGATGTTCAAAGGCAAGGTTCCTTCCACTCACCATGCCACCAGTGCTACATGGAGCAAGTGGATTGCTCTCATCACTCAGCGCGCCCGTATAGGTAAACTGAATCACCCTGGGATTTTGGAGGTCATTACAGATTGGCCCGAAGGTGAAAATTTTGGTGTCACAGATGAAGAGGAACAAGAACCAGTGACACGTGCTGAAGAGGCTCCTCCCTATAACTGATGAAGTGAAGGGAGATGACTCATCTTAATTGATCAGCATCAAACTCCGATTTATTGATTCAATCAGTCACTTTTTATAACAGTGTTAATTAAGCTCATACATATTGCAAAATCCGAGCTCATCATAGGTCACAGATTACACACCAACCCCTCCTTTTGCTTTCAATACCTGTGGTTTGTTATTGAAACCAAGATTTGTGTTCTCACCCTGATATGAAAGGTTCTCAAGGCCTTCATGTTTGTCACTTTTGCTTTCCCATACCTTATCCAAGGACAAGATATTTACTTGTTATTAAAAACAACCTGAGAACTTCTGCTGTTTACATAAACGTGCCTGAGAATCTTGTTGTTTACAAAAACAGGCTTTGAGAATTTGCTCCTCACAGCTGCCTTTTACTTTTCCATCAGCTGTATATTTTCATGGCCTTTTTTCCTTCAAGCCATGTCCGAGCAAAATTCTTCAACATATAACCAACTGCTCCCAGAGGAAACACGCTATGCTCTTTTCACTGACTGTTCCTGACGCATCGTAGGGATGAACCGGAAGTGGAAAGCAGCCGTATGGAGCCCCACACGACAGGTTGCACAAGCTACCTAAGGAGAAGGTGGATCAAGCCAACTTGCTGAACTCAAAGCTGTTCAACTGGCCCTAGACATTGCTGAGAGAGAGAAGTGGCCAAAGCTCTACCTCTACACTGATTCATGGATGGTAGCCAATGCTCTGTGGGGATGGCTGGAGAGGTGGAAAGAGGCTAACTGGCAATGTAGAGGGAAACCAATTTGGGCTGCTGGTGAGTGGAAAGACATTGCTACCAGGGTAAGGAGGCTACCTGTGAAAGTCCGCCATGTAGATGCCCATGTACCCAAGAGTAGGGCCAATGAGGAGCACCAAAACAATGAGCAGGTAGACCGAGCTGCAAAGATAGGGGTGTCCAAAATAGACCTAGATTGGGAACATAAGGGAGAGTTATTCCTAGCTCGATGGGCCCATGATGCCTCAGGCCACCAGGGCAGAGATGCCACCTATAAGTGGGCACGAGACCGAGGGGTGGATCTAACCATGGACAGTATTTCTCAGGTTATCCATGACTGTGAGACGTGTGCTGCCATCAAGCAGGCCAAGCGAGTGAAGACCCTCTGGTACGGTGGGCGGTGGTCCAAGTACAAGTATGGGGAGGCCTGGCAGATTGACTACATCACACTGCCCCAGACACGCCAGGGCAAGCGCTACGTGCTGACCATGGTGGAAGCCACCACTGGATGGTTGGAAACCTACCCTGTGTCTCATGCTACAGCCCGGAACACCATCCTGGGCCTGGAAAAGCAAGTTCTATGGAGACATGGCACCCCTGAGAGGATTGAGTCAGACAACAGGACTCATTTCAAGAACAGCCTTATTAACACCTGGGCTATGGAACATGGCATTGAGTGGGTGTACCATATTCCCTACCATGCACCAGCTGCAGGAAAAGTGGAGAGGTACAATGGACTACTAAAAACCCAGTTGAAAGCTTTGGGTGGGGGATCTTTCAAGAATTGGGGGCAGCATCTGGCAAAAGCCACCTGGTTAGTTAACACCCGAGGTTCCACCAACTGAGCAGGTCCTGCCCAGTCTGAGTCCTGGAATGTAATAGAAGGAGACAAAGTCCCAGTGGTACATATCAGAGGTTTGTTAGGGAAGACTGTGTGGATCAATTCTGCCTCGAGTACAGACAAACCCATTCGTGGGGTTGTCTTTGCTCAGGGACCAGGTTGCACGTGGTGCATAATGCAAAGAGATGGAACAACACGATGTGTACCTCAGGGAGATCTGATTGTGGGGTAAGAATGATATGGAGATAAGGGGTGGAATGTCCTGGGGTGATGTTATGATGCTTGTATCCCCATTCATCTGTTCTGTGCCTTTAAGACCGGCTCTGAAGAGTGGAAGTTTTGTTTGGGTTTCTCTTATCAGGGACACAGAGACAAGCAGTACTTAGGGCTGTTTTCGCTTCTTGCTTTCGGCTTGCTGCTTTGCTTGCTCTCTTTTCTGCTCTCGCTCCTGCTCTGCTTTGGCCTCTGCTTATTAGCTAGTTCTAGCTAAACAGTCCAAATTCCTTCCTGGACTGTTTCTCCTCTCCTGTTCCTGTGACCATCTCAAACCTGCTCCGGTCTGGGACCCGGGAACAGCGAGGGTTTGCACCGTTTGGCTGCAGCAGCTGCCCCAGCGCCGGAGGGACTGAGAACAGAGCAACCACCCCCGAAAGAGACTTTCTGATTTTGTCATCTTTCTCAGAGTGGTGTCATCGGGTATTGTTCATTTTGTGTGCTGGGGGGTGCTGTGCCTGTCAATAAACAGGTTCTTTCCACCTCTCTCCAAGGAATTTTTTCCCGAACCGGTTGGGGGGAGGGGCCGTGTGGGTTTTACTTTTTGGAGGGGCCCTCCTTTGCAGATTCTTTAACAAATTTGCCCTAAACCAGGACAGTGAGATTAAGTGACTCACTGTGCCCCTCACAATGGGGCTGATGAGCGAGGCTGAACAAGTCTTAACAGAGTTATCTCTGCTCTAGCATCACCACCCACTGCTGGCACCAGCACCCTCCTTTCTGGCCTACAGTGTCATTGTCAAGACTGTCTCCTGCTCTCCCCAACCGCTGTCACTGCCTACCATTGCGTGGCCTCAGCAAGGACAAGCTCTGCCTTAGTAGCTCACTTTGGGAGCAGGAAACTTGCACACAGCCGCTTGCGGGGAGGGAAAGTCCCAGGGGCAAGGCCTGCTCTTCACCTTTCTCTCACTGCCCCCAGTGGGGCCGCGGCTGCCACTCTGCACTTGGGACCATGGCGGGCCGGGAGCTGCTTTTTGCATGCTTCTATTGTACCCGAGCATGCGGGGGGGGGCTGCCCTGGCTTCACTACTCACTGCCGGTGCCGGCTCCTCCCCTCTTGGCTCACAGTGGCATCCTCAACACCATCTCCCACTCTCCCTGGCCACCGTTACCGCCTACCGCTGCATGTCCTCAGCATGGATGAGCTCTGCCCTAGCAGGTCACCTTGGGAGCGGGAAACTTGCAGACAGCCACTTGCATGGGGGGAAGCCCCATAGGCAAGGCCTGTGCCTCGCTTTCCTCTTGCCCCCTCTCTCCTTCTCGACCCCCTCCCACCGGGGCCATGGCCGCCACTCAGCACCAGGTACAGGGGTGGGCTGGGAGCTGCCTTTTGCATGCTTCACTTGAACCTGAGCCTGCGGAGACGGCTGACCCAGCTTTACTGTTCACTGTGGGTGCATGGGCAAATGCCGAACACTGCCTATGTGGACTCCTACTGCCCTGGCTTTTTTGTGCTAGTGTGTGGGGGAGCCGCTGCGGCTTCACACCCTGGCACAAGCATGGACAACTGCTGAAAGCCACCCACGTGACCTCTGGCAGCACCGTGGCTTTTTGCCGGCGGATACCACAGGGAACCCGCACAATCCAGCACTCTGGTGCCTTCTGGTGCACTAGCACTGGCAACTGCTGAAAGGCACTCATGTGGTTTCCTGCGATCACTCAGCTTTATGCCGGCAGATTGCAGAGAAGACGCAGAATTCTAGCATGGTCTGGGGACACCCGTACTACTGGGTTGATCCCTTAACTGTGGGCAGTGCCATGTGCAATCACACTCCACGCACCTGATTTGTGGAAAGGAAAAAACCCATAATTTTGTAAAAGTTGTAAAGCCGGTATGTTTATTACAGCGCTGGACACGTGAGGATCATTGTCCCCTAGAGGACATGCACACCCCTAAGAACTCCACATCCTTTTTTGTCTTCCTTACTAATCCATATCCATAGAATTTCACATTAGGTTCATACATATTCATTTTACTGATTTCAAGTTACACTTGCAGCTAGTTACGCTTGCAGCTAGTTTTTTATCAGAAAGTACAGAAAGAACTCCTGGGTCACCCTGTCCTGTCTCCTGCAGCTTCTCCATCTGTTTCAAAGTTCAAGGGGCTCGCCTCTTATCGCTGTTCTTCGGCTGAAGCAGTTTCTTCGAGCATAGGTTTTTTGTGAGAATTGCCGCCTGCCCTCCCCCCTCCCCTCCAACATTATGCCAGCAGTGCTGGAAGCTTATCGCGCTGAGCACGCTGCATGCTGCTGCCCCACTTGGACCTGCGGCCCCTGGTGTCCTTTGTGCCAGCAGGTCGAGTGAGCCACCATGCCTCCATGCCCCGGTACAAGTGCAATCCCTGCCGATTGGCAATTCTCAACTTCAATCCAACACCTCCCCTAAATTCAGTAACACTCACGCTGGAGTCTCCAGTTGTTCTTGAGTTCCACTCCTTGCTCGCAGTCATCTCCACTAATGGCTCCATACCCAATCGTTCTATTGTCTTTATGCTCCAACATACCCCTGGTACGAATCCCATGCAGTATCCCCTGAAGCTGGGTTAGTGCATGAGTAAATAATCTGGCCAAATCAATTACAAGGACCGTGCCTTTTTCCCAAGTCTCATACACACACCAAGCACACTCCCAGACTCCATATCACTCACACACACAAGTACTCACAATCCTCCAGATTGTCTGCAGTTTTGTCAGGGGGCTTTTTTCCCTTCTACCCCCTCTTCTTTTTCGTTATTCAGTCTTTTGTTGTCTCCGGGGTGTCAATCTGTAGTCTCCAATGGTCCCAGAAGTCGTTCAAGCCTCCAACTCGGTGGGGGCATGCCACTTGTCTGAAATCCCCCAGGGCCACTGAGACATGATTTCTGTATCCTGGACTAAACCCCCATTTGTGAGAAACGATGCTCACTTTTAAAAATTTCAAAGGTTTATTAAACTTTAACAAAATACAGCAAAGGACTGTGTCACAGACATCTTTTAATAAAAATCCTTTCTTTAGGATTTTTCCCCTTTCTGAGAACCTGTGGCCTCAGCAACAAAATGTAAACAATGGTTATCTGCTGCTGTGGAATGCAACAGGTCCACCTGTGATTGGTCTTCTGTGGATGTTTGGATTTACTGACCACTCACGGCAGACCTGTTCTTGCTTTCTGCCTGGACACAGAACTTTTTTATTCATTCCTTTTCTATTTTTAGTGTAGCTAGCTTCTGAGAACTTTTCTCTCTATTCCTTTTAGTATAGTCATAATGTAATATATATCATAAAATAATAAATCAAGCCTTCTGAACATGAGGTCAACATTCTCATCTCTCTCTTCACCCTGAAAAATCCTTGCAAGCCCTGTAACAATTGGTGACCCCTCGTTGGAACAGCAAATCAATTTGATGAGACCCCAGAGGAGCAAGTGCTGCACTGGGTAAACCCCAAATGTGTGGCATTGATGGTTGCTTCACAAGTGACCACAGAAGTGGATTCTAGCCAGGAGCTGAAGAACTGAAGATCCTGATTTGGACAGAGTTCACAGCCAAGGCCGACCACAGAGAGAACCTTCTGAAAAGCCTCCAGGAAGATGTTCGGAAAGACCAGCAGCAGCATGGAGTACTTTGTGGCTGCTGATATGGGGGATGTCCCCTACGGAGGATGAGGTTTGTTTTTCTCCTTCAAACTTATTGCCCTCTGGCAAAAAATGGGGTGAAGAGGATGGAATTCTCCTGTTGGAGACAGATTTCTATGAGTTTTTCAATGGGCAAAGCTCTTTGGGTTCTTTACTAATGTGCTGTATCCTCTGGATGTTTTCGTATGGGAGTGCATGGAATCCATTTTCCAATTCGTTTGGGACCGTGGTGTGGGATATCCCCGCGTTTACCCAGTCTCCTTCTGTGTACTCTTTTCTATCTTGAAATGGAGAGCAGCTGTTTTTCCCTGGATTGCTAACTGCAAGGGACAAGCTCCTTTCCCCCCGTCTCCGGCAGGAGAAGACCCTTTGGGGGATGATCTGCTGCTTTCCAGCCCCCCTGAATCACACCGGGGGAGTGAAATTTCGCCGAGAGCTGAAGAAGATTTTTTTACTGCGTCTTCGGAGCATGCTCAGTTGGAGCGGTCTTTCCCCCCCCCCCCTTTCTCTCTCTCTGGGGGGATGGGAGTGGGAGGCGCCGCCCCAGCCAGCGCCGCGGGTGCCGCCCCTGGAAGCCCGGCAGGCCCCGCCCCGGCCGGCGCCACGAGCGCCTCCCAGACCCTCCCCGCAGCCGCCTCCCCGGGCGGTCCCGCCCGCGCCTTCACCGGCTTCCCCGCCTGCGTCTGAGAGCTCAGAAACACCGCTCCCTGTGGCTGCGCCGATGTTGCTAAGCAACAGCGATCCTACGCTGCCGCCCCTCCCGACTGTTCCGACGCTGCCAGCTCCGCCGCCTCCCGTGCGCACTCCGCCGGCTTCTGCAACTGCGCCTCTGCAGATGACCCCAGAGCCAGTGGCAGAAGACGCTGCCGACCCCGCGCGGTACCTGCTGCCGCTCCCAGAGCCAGACGAGACGGCAGCGGCGTGTTCCCGCGCATCCCCGCCGCCTCAAGCCGAGCCAGTGCCTGTTCAGGACGATGCTGAAAATGCTGCCGACCCTGTGTCATGCCGCCAGCCTCTCCCGCAGAGGTAGAGCAGCCTGCGGTCCCGCCGCTCCCGGCAGCACCTGTCGCGGCAGTTCCTGCAACCAGAGCGATTTCCCCCCCGAGTTTTTCGGGCTGTCCCGGGGCTGCCCCTGCGGGGGAAGCTGGGACAGGGGAAGAGGGCGTCAGCCGCTCCTTCCGTGGAGCAGGCACGGCCCGACAGCTGGGGGCAGGGGCAGCCCGTCTGCCGGCTTTCAAGATCAGCATTCTCGGCGGGTTGGGGGGTGTTTGGTCAGTTGCTGCCCATTGGAGGTTGCCATCTCTGCCGCCCCTCTTGCGCCCCAGCAGTGAGGGGCAGGTGCGTCCCGAATGTTCTGCCTTTGGTCCCCAGCCCGGAGGGGGTGGTGCCATGAGGCAGATGGGAGACACACCTGTTGCATTTGCATTGCAGAGGCAGAGGGCACAGCAGGAAGAGATCATGGCTTGTTTGCTGTGGAGAACAAATATTCCTAGACCCGAGATGAGGATTTTTGGGGCCGCTTCTATTCCCCTGCTGCTGGCATGCCTTGGTGATTTTGGGGAAAAGAAGCATCTCACCACCCGTTCTGCCATTGTACTGGCAGAAGGGTGCAGGTCTGTAGGAATGCAGAGCCTGCCTCGTGGTTTTGGCCTGGGCTGTTGGGCTCAGGTTCCTGGGCCGGGGCCACCTCCCGGCCTCCTGATGAATTTGGGGGTTTTGCTTTCCCCTACCGGTCCTGGCCTGCCTTTTGTGGGCCAGCTTTGGGGTTCCTGGTCCCTCTCCATGGGCCAGGGCCCCCCAGGGCCTTTCTCTGGCTCTGCTCTGCTGCTCTTTTCAATCACAAAAAAAAAAAAAAAAGAAAAAAAAAAGAAAATAATTTAAAATTAAATAAAAAAGAATTGAAATAGCTGGCAGCAGCTCTGAAGCATTGAAGGGCCAAAAACTTGGCTCCAGCCCAAAAGTATTCAATAAAGGGCTGTGGCAAGACATTCCAGAAGTTGTTTGAAATTGTTTGATGACTGTCAATGGATTTTTTGATAACTATTGATGGACTTCTCTGCAGCAAGCCTGTTTCAGGACCAAAAAAGACTTTCAGATATGTCAAAAAGGAACATCTTCAGTCCATGGACTGTTCCTGAAACTCAGCTGCTTCGACTTGGACTTTCTTTGCATTGTTTTTTGCATTTTCTTATATTGTAAGATTGTTTTAGTGATTTGATAGAATTGTATGTTCTACAGGTGAAGAAATTCCCTGTTCATTCCACACCAGCACTTGAGTGAGGTTTTGATTGGCAACAGATAACCTGTCAAGTGTTTGTCCTTTCCTTTGCGTGTGCCCAGCAGAGAAAATTACAAACACTTTTCTTTTTAATTAAACTAAATTAAAAAGCTGACATGTCACAGACATCTTTTCATTAAAATCCTTTCTTTAGGATTTTTCCCCTTTCTGAGAAGCTGTGGCCCCAGCAACAAAATGTAAACAATGGTTATCTGCTGCTGTGGAATGCAACAGGTGGATGCGTGATTGGTCATCTGTGGATGTTTGGATTTACTGACCACTCATGGCAGAGCTGTTCTTGCTTTC
>NW_026992606.1:0-46383 GCF_028769735.1 Zonotrichia leucophrys gambelii
AAATTTCAAAAATTGGGAATTTTGGGATTAAATTTGGGATTTTCAACCCCAAATACCCATAAAAATTTGGGAATTTCAGCTTCAAATCCCCATTAAAAATTGGGAATTTTAGCCCCAAACTCCCATGAAAATTTAGGAATTTTAGCCCCAAATCCTCACGGAAATTTGGGAATTCCAGCCCCAAATTTCAGGAATTCCAGCCCCAAATCCTCATGGAAATTTGGGAATTCCAGCCCCAAATTTCAGAAATTCCATCCCCAAATCCTCATGGAAATTTGGAATCCAGCCCCAAATTCCATAGATTCCAACTTTAAATTTTAATGGAAATTAGGAAATTTCAACCCCAAATTCCAGAAATTCCAACTCCCAATCCTCATGAAATTTTGGGAATTTCAGCCTCGATTCTCATGGAAACTTGGGAATTTCAGCCCCAACTTTTAATGGAAATTTGGGAATTTCCAGCCCCAAATTTCAGGAATTTCAGCCCCAAATTCCCATGGAAATTTGGGAATTTCAGCCTCAGATTCTCATGAAAACTTGGGAATTCCAGCCCCAAATTTCAGGAATTCCAGCCCCAAATCCCCATAAAAATTTGGGAATTATAGCCTCAGATTCTCATGGAAATTTGGAAATTCCAGCCTCAAACTCCCATGCAAATTTGGGAATTTTAGCCCCTAATTCCCATGGAAATTTGGGAATTCCAGTCCCAAATTCCATAAATTCCAACTCCAAATTTTAATGGAAATTTGGGAATTCCAACCCCAAATACCCATGGAAACTTGGGAATTTCAGCCCTAAATTCCAGGAAACTTCAGCCCCATATACCCATGGAAATTTGGGAATACCAGCCCCAAATTTGAGGAATTCCAGCCCCAAAATCCTCATGGAAATTTGGGATCTCAGCCTCAGATTCTCATGGAAACTTGGAATTTCAGCCCCAAATTCAAATGGAAGTTTGGGAATTTCAGCCCTAAATTTCCGGGAATTTCAGCCCCAAATCCACATGGCAATTTGGGAATTCCAGCCATGGATTCCCATGGAAATTTGGAAATTCAGCCCCAAATTTGAGGAATTTCAGCCTCAGATCCCCATAAAAATTTGGGAATTCCAGCCCCAAATTCCATAAATTCCAACTCCAAATTTTAATGGACAATTTGGAAATTCCAGCCCCAAATTCCAGAAATTCCAACTCCCAATCCTCATGAAAATTTGGGAATTTCAGCCTCAGATTCTCATGGAAACTTGGGAATTCCAGCCCCAAATCCTCATGGAAATTTGGGAATTTCAGCCCCAAATTCTCATGGAAATTTGGGAATTTCAGCCTCAAATCCCCATAAAAATTTGGGAATTTCAGCCTCAGATTCTCATGGAAACTTGGGAATTCCAGCCCCAAATTTCAGGAATTCCAGCCATGGATTCCCATGGAAATTTGGGAATTCCAGCCCCAAATCCCCATAAAAATTTGGGAATTTCAGCCCCAAATTTCAGGAATTCCAGCCCCAAATCCCCATAAAAACTTGGAAATTCCTGCCCCAAATTTCAGGAATTCCAGCCCCAAATCCACATGGAAATTTGGGAATTTCCGCCCCAACTTTTAATGGAAATTTAGGAATTTCAGCCCCAAATCTCAGGAATTCCAGCCCCAAATTTTAATGCAAATTTGGGAATTCCACCCTCAAATTCTGGGAATTTCAACTCTAAATCCTCATGAAATTTTGGGAATTTCAGCCTCAGATTCCCATGAAAACTTGGGAATTCCAGCCCCAAATACCCATGGAACTTTGGGAATTCCAGCCCCAAATCCCCATAAAAATTTGGGAATTTTAGCCCCAAACTCCCATGGAAATTTGGGAATTTCAGCCTCAGATTCCCATGGAAACTTGGAAATTCCAGCCCCAAATTTCAGGAATTCCAGCCCCAAATCCTCATGGAAATTTGGGAATTTCAGCCCCAAATTCCCGGATTTTTTGGGAATTTTCCAGTGCCCACCTGCAGGGAGATGTCGTTGATCTGGACGTCGTCCGTGCTCCATTTCCCGAACAATTTGATGTCGGGGGTCTCGGTCACGGCCGGCGCCGTCTCCCAATCCGTCATGCTGGGAAAAATGGGAAAAAATGGGAAAAAATGGGAAAAAAAATGGAAAAAATGGGAAAAAAATGGGAAAAAATGGGGAAAAAAATGGGGAAAAATAGGAAAAAATGGGAAAAAAATGGGGAAAAAATGGGAAAAAATTGGGGAAAAAAAAGGGGGAAAAAAACAGGAAAAAATGGGAAAAAATTGGGAAAAAAATGGGAAAAAAATGGGAAAAAATGGGAAAAAAAGGGAAAAAATGGGGAAAAAATGGGAAAAAAATGGGAAAAAATGGGAAAAATGGGAAAAAAATGGGAAAAAAATGGGGAAAAAATAAGAAAAAATGGGGAAAAAATGGGAAAAAAATGGGAAAAAATTGGGAAAAAAATGGGGAAAAAATGGGGAAAAAATGGGAAAAAACTGGGAAAAAAATGGGGAAAAAAACGGGGAAAAAATGGGGAAAAAATGGGGAAAAAATGGGAAAAAAATGGAAAAAAAAGGAAAAAAAATGGGAAAAAAATGGGAAAAAATGGGGAAAAAATGGGAAAAAAAAATGGGAAAAAAATGGGGAAAAAAAAAATGGGAAAAAATTGGGAAAAAATGGGGAAAAAAAAGGGAAAAAATGGGAAAAAATTGGGAAAAAATTGGGAAAAAAAAGGGAAAAAAAAATGGGAAAAAATGGGAAAAATGGGAAAAAAATGGGGAAAAATGGGAAAAAATGGGGGAAAAAATGGGGAAAAAAATAAGAAAAAATGGGGAAAAAATGGGGAAAAAAAAAGGGAAAAATGGGGAAAAATGGGAAAAAAAGGAGAAAAAAAGGGAAAAAATGGGGAAAAAATGGGAAAAAAAAAGGGAAAAAATGGGGAAAAATGGGGAAAAAACGGGGAAAAAATGGGGAAAAAAACGGAAAAAAACGGGGAAAAAATGGGGAAAAAACCGGGAAAAAATGGGAAAAAATGGGAAAAAAATGGGGAAAAATGGGGAAAAAATATGAAATAATGGGGAAAAAAATGGGAAAAAAATGGGGAAAAAATTGGGAAAAAATGGGAAAAAAATATGAAAAAATGGGGAAAAAAAAGGAAAAAATGGGGAAAAAAAAAGAAAAAATGGGGAAAAAAATGGGAAAAAATGGGAAAAAAATGGGAAAAAATGGGAAAAAATGGGGAAAAAATGGGAAAAAATGGGGAAAAAAAGGGAAAAAATGGGAAAAAATGGGAAAAAAATGGGAAAAAACGGGGAAAAATGGAAAAAAAGGGGAAAAAATGGGGAAAAAATGGGAAAAAAATTGGGAAAAAATGGGGAAAAATGGAAAAAAACGGGGAAAAAATGGGAAAAAATGGGAAAAAAGGGGAAAAAATATGAAAAAATGGGAAAAAAGAAATGTTGGGATCTTGGTTTTCCACTGGGAATCTCCTTTTCCTCCTCTGGATCCTCTTTTGTTATTTTTAATCCCATTTTTCCAACCTTTTTCTCATTTTTTATCTTTGTTTTCTCAGTGTTATTCCGAATTTTTTCCACTTTTATTCTCAATTTTTGCCATCTGGATCCCCCTTTTCTCCACTGTTTTCCTGTTTTTCCCACAATTTTCCGTTTTTCCCTCCTCTGGATCCCATTTCCCACAATTTTCCCCAACTTTCTTAATTTTTTCCAAAATTTTCCCCACTATTTCCTTAATTTTCTCCACCATTTTCCCCAATTTTCCCCACAATTCTCCCCAATTTTCCTCTCAATTTTCCACAATTTTCCCCCACAATTTTCCCCAATTTTCTTCACAATTTTCCTCCCAATTTTCCAAAATTTTTCCCACGATTTTCCCCCCAATTTTCTTTATTTTCTCCACAATTTTCCCAATTTTCCCATAATTTTTACCACAAATTTCCCAAACTTTTCCCCCAATTTCCCCCCCCAATTTTCCTTATTTTTCCCACAATTTTCTCGATTTTCCC
This sequence comes from Zonotrichia leucophrys gambelii, assembly GCF_028769735.1. Lineage (NCBI taxonomy): Eukaryota > Metazoa > Chordata > Aves > Passeriformes > Passerellidae > Zonotrichia > Zonotrichia leucophrys. Next base: position 4,017 of record NW_026992606.1, read on the forward strand.
CACAATTTCCTTAATTTTCTCCTTAATTTTCCCATAATTTTTCCCACAAATCTCCCCAATTTTCCTTATTTTTCCCACAATTTTCCCCCAATTTTCCATAATTTTCCCCACAAATTTCCCCAATTTTTCCCACAATTCTTGCCACTTTTTCCCACAATTCTCCCCAATTTTCCTTATTTTTTCCACAATTCTCCCCACAATTATCTTAATTTTCTCCACAATTTTCCCACAAATTTCCCCAATTTTCTCCACAATTTTCCTTATTTTCCCCCAATTTTCCACGATTTTCCTTATTTTTCCCACAATTTTCCCCACAATTTCCTTAATTTTCTCCACAATTTTCCCACAATTCTCCCAATTTTCCTTATTTTTCCCTAAATTTTCCCCCCCAATTTTCTCCACAATTTTCCCATAATTTTTCCCAGAAATTTCCCCAACTTTTCCCACAATTTTCTTCACAATTTTCCCCAATTTTTCCCACAATTTCCTCCCAATTTTCCCCACAATTCTCCCCAATTTTCATTATTTTTCCCACAATTTTCCCCACAATTTTCCTCCCAATTTTCCTTATTTTCTCCACAATTTTTCCCACTAATTTCCCCAATTTTCCTCATTTTTCCCACAATTTCCCCAACTTTTCCCACAATTTTCTTCACCATTTTCCTTATTTTTCCCCCAACTTCTCCCACTATTTTCCCCAATTTCTCCCACAATTTTTATCAATTTTCCCCAAAGTTCCCCCACAATTTTCCCCAAATTTCCCCTAATTTTTCCTACAATTTCCCCCAAAATTTACATTATTTTTCCCACTCTGGATCCCCCTTTTCCACTCTTATTCCCAATTTTCCCACTCTAAACCCCTTTTAACTCCTCTGGATCTTTTTTTTTTTCCCCATTATTTTTCCACTCTAAATCCCATTTTCCCACTGTTTTCCCTCTTTTCCCACTCTTATTCCCCCTTAACCTTTTCCCAATTTCCCTTTTCCCTCCCAAATTTGCCGCTTTTATTTTTCACAATTGGAAATTTTGGGGGTTTTTGGAGGAGATTTTTTTTCGGGATTTTTAATGGGAATTTCAGAGGAATTTTGGGGATTTTAAGAGGGATTATTGGGGTTTTTAAGGAGGATTTTTGGAAGGGATTTTGAGGTAACTTTGGGAATGAATTAATTTGGGGTTAATTCATCCCAAATTAATCCTTTAATTTAAAACCAAATTAAAAACCCCGAGCCCGCCGCTTCACCCCCCCCTTCCCCTCATGGCCGCTCCCCCCCCACACCGCTCCCATCTCCATTTTTCCCCCTTTTCCGCCCCGCACCGCCCAAATTCCCACCCCGCCACCTTCCCCATCCCTATTTTCCCCTCACAAATCCCAATTTTCCCCTCACAAATCCCATTTTTCCCATAAAATTCCAATTTTTTCCCCGCCTTCCCCTCCTCACATGGCGGCGGCTTCTCCTCCGATCCGGCAAAAAGAGCGCTACGGGGCTTCCCGGCCGCTTATATAGCGGGCAGGGGTTCACTTCCGTCAACGCATGCGCAGTTTTGCTGTACGGAGAAAATTTCCGCCTTCCCGCCTATACTCCCTGTGTTGCGCATGCGCTTTAGTGATGTTACGGACGCGGCCGCCATTTTGGTTACGGGCATTCGCCTCAGAGGCCTCCCGGAGTTGGGTTTAAGGGGGTAAAAACACGCGTGGGGGGCAAGTGGGAGGTTTAAAGGGGTAAAAACGCGCGCGGAGGTGACAAAAAGGGGATAAAAAGGTGATAAAGAGGTGACAAAGAGAGGACACAGAGGCCTGAGGGTGACACGCGGAGGGGAAATGGCCGCTCACGCGTGGACGTGGAATGGGAGGACGCTCATTATGCGAAGGGCGAGATGTGCTGACCAGTCACGGTTGGCGGTGTGTGTGACGTCAGGTGTTGCTAGGCAGATTTAGGCGCGACCCCCTTTTAGGGGGACATTTTGGGGACCCCAAAATTGAAATTCCCCACCCCAAATTTCCCAAAATTCCTCCTCAAAATCTCCCTAAAAATAATTTTAAAAAATCACCCTAAAAGTTCCCAAAAAATCCACCCCAAAATCCCCAAATTTAAAAAGAAATAAAAAAAATTTCCTTAAAAATCAACCCAAAATCCCCCAAAATTTCTCCTCCAAATCCCCCTAAAAATCCCAAAAAATATCCCCCCAAAAATCCCCAAAAAAAATTTTAAAAGCCCTAAAAATCAACAAAAATTCCCAAAAATTTGTTTCAAAAATCCACCCCAAAACCCCCAAAAAATCTCCCAAAAAATAAAAAAAAAAATCCCAAATTCCTCCCTCAAAATCCAAAAAAACCCCTCAAAAAAATTCCCAAAAATGCCCCCAAAAATCCCAAAGAAATTCGAAATAAAATTCAAAAAGTCTCCAAATTTTTTGCCGCTTTTATTTTACATAATTGGAAATTTTGGGGGTTTTTTGTGGGATTTAAGGGGATTTTGGGGATTTTTTAAAGGTTTTTAAATGGGATTTTTGGGGGATTTTAAGGGAATTTTTTTGGGTTTTTAATGGGATTTTTGGAGATTTTTTGGGATTTTTTAAAGGTTTTTAAATGGGATTTTTGGGGGGATTTTAAGGGATTTTTTTTTGGTTTTTAATGGGATTTTTGGGATTTTTTAAAGGTTTTTAAATGGGATTTTTGGGGGGATTTTAAGGGGATTTTTTTTGGCTTTTAATGGGATTTTTGGGATTTTTAAAAGGTTTTTAAATGGGATTTTTGGAGATTTTTGGGATTTTTTAAAAGGTTTTTAAATGGGATTTTTGGGGATTTTTTGTGTATTTTTTAATGGGATTTAGGGGATTTTTTTGATTTTTAAATGGGATTTTTTGGGGGATTTTGGGGGATTTTTTGGGTATTTTTAATGGGATTTAAGGGGGATTTTTGGGATTTTTTAAAGGTTTTTAAATGGGATTTTTGGGGGGATTTTAATGGAATTTTTTTTGGTTTTTAATGGGATTTTTTCGGGTTTTTAAATGGGATTTTTGGGGGGATTTTAATGGATTTTTTTTGGTTTTTAATGGGATTTTTGGAGATTTTTGGGGATTTTTTCGGGTTTTTAAATGGGATTTTTGGGGGGATTTTAAGGGAATTTTTTTGGTTTTTAATGGGATTTTTTTTGGCTTTTAAATGGGATTTTAAAGGAATTTTTTTTGGCTTTTAATGGGATTTTTGGGATTTTTAAAAGGTTTTTAAATGGGATTTTTGGGGGGATTTTAAGGGAATTTTTTTTGGTTTTTAATGGGATTTTTGGAGATTTTTTGGGATTTTTAAAAGGTTTTTAAATGGGATTTTTGGGGGGATTTTAATGCAATTTTTTTTGGTTTTTAATGGGATTTTTGGAGATTTTTTAAAGGTTTTTAAGTGGGATTTTAAGGGAATTTTTTTGGGTTTTTAATGGGATTTTTGGGGATTTTTTTGTATTTTTAAATGGGATTTTTGGGGGGATTTTAAGGGAATTTTTTTTGGGTTTTTAATGGGATTTTTGGGGATTTTTTTTGATTTTTAAATGGGATTTTAAGGGAATTTTTTTGGGTTTTTAATGGGATTTTTGGGGATTTTTTCCGGTTTTTAAATGGGATTTTTGGGGGGATTTTAAGGGAATTTTTTTTGGTTTTTAATGGGATTTTGGGGTGGATTTTGGGGGTGGTTTTGGGGATTTTAAAGCGATTTTTGAGGGGATTTTTGGGGTGATTTTCTGCATTTTCAGGCCCCGTCGCCGTCACCGTCCTGGGAGGTTCCTGGGAAGGAAAAGTGACCAAAAATGGGAAAAAAAGAAGAAAAAAGGGACAAAAAAAGGGAATTTTTGGGGGTCCCTCACCTGCTCAGGTGTCACCGGGGAGGGGGGCGTAACCTGCAGGGAAAAATGGGGAAAAATGGAGAAAAATGGGCAAAAAATGAGATTAAAATGGAGAAAAAAGGGAGAGAAATGTGAGAGAAAGGGAGGGAAAATGGAAAAAGGAGGGAAGGAGGAAAAAGCAACATAAAGGGAGAAAAAATGGGGAAAAAAGGGAGAAAAATGAGAAAAAAATGCAATAAAAAGGGATAGAAAGGGAGAAAAAATGAGAAAAAAGGGAGAAAAAATGACAAAAAATAATGACAAAAAATGACAAAAAAATGACAAAAAATAATGACAAAAAATGAGAAAAAAAAGAGAAAAAATGACCAAAAAATAATGACAAAAAATGACAAAAAAATGACAAAAAATGACAAAAATAATGACAAAAAAAAGACAAAAAAAAAACCAAAAAAAGACAAAAAAAGAAAAAAAAAGACAAAAAATAATGACCAAAAAATGAGAAAAAATAATGACCAAAAATGACAAAAAATTGACAAAAAATGAGAAAAAAATGACAAAAAGTAATGACAAAAAATGACAAAAAATGACCAAAAAATGACAAAAAATGAGCAAAAAATAATGACAAAAATGACAAAAATAATGACAAAAAATGACAAAAATAATGACAAAAAAAAGACAAAAAAAGACCAAAAAAAGACAAAAATGAGAAAAAAATGACAAAAAATGACAAAAAAAAGACAAAAAATGACAAAAAATAATGACAAAAAATAATGACAAAAAAATGACAAAAAAATGACAAAAAAATGACAAAAAAATCACAAAAAATAATGACAAAAATGAGAAAAACTGAGAAAAAATAATGACAAAAAAGGACCAAAAAATGAGAAAAAAATGACAAAAATGACAAAAAATAATGACAAAAAATGACAAAAAATGACAAAAAATAATGACAAAAAATGACAAAAATATGAGAAAAAATGAGAAAAAAATGACAAAAATAGACAAAAAATAATGACAAAAAATGAGGAAAAAAATGACAAAAATGAGAAAAAAATGACAAAAAATAATGACAAAAAATGACAAAAAAATGACAAAAAATGAGAAAATGTGAAAAAATCAGTGAAAAGGGGATGGGAATGGACAGGAAAGGGACAAAAGTGACAGAAATGAAGAAAAAGAGAGAAAAAATGGGCAAAAAAGGAGAAAAATTGAGAAAATAATGTGGGAAAAGAGATAAAAAAGGGAAAAAAATTATTTAAAAATGACCAAAAAAAGCAAAAAAAAATGAAATTTTGTGTCTCACCTGCGTGGGTGTCACCGGGGAGTGGGGTGTAACCTGCAGGGAAAAATGGGCAAAAAATGAGATTAAAATGGGCAAAAATGAGATTAAAATGGGCAAAAATGAGATTAAAATGAGAGAAAAGTGGAAAAAATGAGATTAAAATGGGAGAAAAATTGGAGAAAAATGAGATAAAAATGAGATAAAAATGAGAGAAAAGTGAAAAAAAATGAGATTAAAATGAGAGAAAAATGGGAAAAAATGAGATTACAGTGAGAGAAAAGTGGGAAAAAATGAGATTAAAATGAGAGAAAAATGGGAAAAAATGAGATTAAAGTGAGAGAAAAGTGGAAAAAATGAGATTGAAATGAGAGAAAAGTGGGAAAAAATGAGATTAAAGTGAGAGAAAAGTGGAAAAATGAGATTAAAATGAGAGAAAAATGAGAGAAAAGTGGAAAAAATGAGATTAAAATGAGAGAAAACTAGAAAAAATGAGATTAAAATGAGAGAAAAGTGGAAAAAAAAGGGAGAAAAATGAGAAAAAAAATGAAAAAGGGACAATGGGTGAGAAAAGTGGATAAAAAGCAAGAAAAAACAGAATAAAAATTATAAAAATTGCATAGAAGTGACAGGAAGTGACATCAAAGGGACAGGAAGTGACATCAAAGGGACAGGAAATGACAAAATATCACAAAAAAGTGACAAAAAAGCAACAAAAATCAGTATAAAAATGAGAAAAAATGACATAAAAGTGACATAAAAGTGATATAAAAATGACATAAAAGTGACACAAAAATGACATAAAAATGATATAAAAATGACACAAAAAATGACATAAAAATGACATAAAAGTGACATAAAAATGACATAAAAATGACATAAAAATGATATAAAAATGACATAAAAATGACACAAAAATGACATAAAAGTGACATAAAAATTATATAAAAATGACATAAAAATGATATAAAAATTATATAAAAATGACACAAAAATGACATAAAAATGACATAAAAATGACATAAAACTGATATAAAATTGATATAAAAATTGACATAAAAATGACATAAAAGTGATATAAAAATGACATAAAAATGACATAAAAATGATATAAAAATGACACAAAAATGACATAAAAATGACATAAAAATGATATAAAAATGACATAAAAAGTGACATAAAAATGATATAAAAATGACATAAAAGTGACCAAAAATGACATAAAAATGATATAAAAATGACATAAAAATTGACATAAAAATGACATAAAAATGACACAAGTGACCAAAAATGACACAAAAAATGACATAAAAATGATATAAAATTTATATAAAAATGATATAAAAATGATATAAAAATGACACAAAAATGACATAAAAATGACATAAAAATGACATAAAAATGACATAAAAGTGACACAAAAATTGACATAAAAATGACATAAAAATGACATAAAAATGATATAAAAATGATATAAAATTGATATAAAAGTGTCCCTCGATTGTCACCTGTGCCGAGGTAGCGGCTGAGGCCGAAGGTGAAGAGGAGGAGCCCGAGGAGCAGCCCCAGCACCGCCAGCGCCACCACCAGGGACAACCTTGGGGACAATCCTGGGGCTGCGGGGACAAAAATCAGAAATAAATTCAGAGAAAATTAAAAAAAAAAAATTCCCTATAAAATTTAAAAAAAAATCCACCCAAATTCAAAGAAATTCACCCAAAATATTTAAAAAATTGAAATAAAACCTATAAAACCTCAAAAAAAATTCCCATAAAAATTCTAAAAATATTCCTAAAAATTCCCAAAATTCCCAAAATTAAAAAGAAAATTGTAGGAAAAAAATAAAAAAATAAATCAAAGTAAACCCTCAAAAAATTCCCCAAAAATTCCAAAAAAAATCACAAAAAATCACAAAAATTCCCTAAAATTCCCAAAATTCCCAAAATTAAAAAGAAAATTGTAGGAAAAAAATCAAAAAATGCACTTAAAATTAAAAAATAAATCAAAGTAAACACTCAAAAAATTCCCCAAAAATTCCAAAAAAAATCACAAAAAAATCACAAAAATTCCCTAAAATCCCAAAATTAAATAGAAACCTAAAAAATCCCTGGAAGAAAAAAGAAAATTAAAAAAAATTTCCCCAAAATTGAGAAAAAATTGCAAAAAACACAGGCAAAATGGGAAAAAAAATCCAAATAACACCTCAAAAATTTGCCCAAAAATTCCCAATAACCCGACACCCGAAAAAACTCCTAAATATCCCCAGAGAAAAACCAAAAAATCCTTCCAAAATTGTAGGAAAAAAATTAGAACATTTTAATTCAAATTTAAAATTAAAAAATAAAATTAAAATTAAATTTAAAAAAAATTCGGAATAAACCCTCAAAAAATTCCCCAAAAATTCAAAAAAAATCACAAAAAATCACAAAAATTCCCTAAAATCCCCCAAATTCCCAAAATTAAAAAGAAACCTAAAAAAAGCCCCGGAAGAAAATGAAAAAAATTTCCCCAAAATTGAGAAAAAATTGCAAAAAACATAGGAAAAATGGAAAAAAAATCCAAATAACCCCTCAAAAATTTGCCCAAAAATTCCCAATAACCCGACACCCGAAAAAACTCCTAAATATCCCCAGAGAAAAACCAAAAAATCTCCCCAGAGTTATAAAAAAATAATTAAAAATGCATTCAAAATTTAAAAAAAAATCAGAATAAACCCTCAAAAAATTCCCCAAAAATTCAAAAAAAATCACAAAAAATCACAAAAATTCCCTAAAATCCCCAAAATTCCCCCAAACCCCCAAATTCCCACAATTAAAAAGAAACCTAAAAAAGCCCCAGGAGAAAATGAAAAAGATTCCCCGCAAAATTGCCAAAAAAATTGCAAAAAACACAGGCAAAATGGGAAAAAAAATCCAAATAACCCCTCAAAAATTTGCCCGAAAACTCCCAATAACCCAACATCCAAAAACTCCTAAATATCCCCAGAGAAAATCCAAAAAATCCTTCCAAAATTGTAGAAAAAAATAAAAAAATGCGCTTAAAATTAAAAAATAAATCAAAGTAAACACTCCAAAAATTCCCCAAAAATTCCAAAAAAAATCACAAAAAATCACAAAAATTCCCTAAAATCCCCCAAATTCCCAAAATTAAATAGAAACCTAAAAAATCCCTGGAAGAAAAAAGAAAATGAAAAAAATTTCCCCAAAATTGAGAAAAAATTGCAAAAAACACAGGAAAAATGGGAAAAAAATCCAAATAACCCCTCAAAAATTTGCCCAAAAATTCCCAATAACCCAACACCCAAAAACTCCTAAATATCCCCAGAGAAAAACCAAAAAATCCTTCCAAAATTGTAGGAAAAAAATTAGAACATTTTAATTAAAATTTAAAATTAAAAAATAAAATTAAAATAAAAATTAAAATAAAATTCGGAATAAAGCCTCAAAAAATTCCCCAAAAATTCAAAAAAAAAAATCACGAAAAATCACAAAAATTCCCTAAAATCCCCAAAATTCCCCCAAACCCCCAAATTCCCAAAATTAAAAAGAAACTTAAAAAATCCCCGGAAGAAAATGAAAAAAATTTCCCAAAATTGAGAAAAAATTGCAAAAAACACAGGCAAAATGGAAAAAAAATCAAAATAACCCCTCAAAAATTTGCCCAAAAATTCCCAACTCCTAAATATCCCCAGAGAAAAACCAAAAAATCTCCCCAGAGTTATAAAAAAATAATTAAAAATGCACTCAAAATTTAAGAAAAATCGGAATAAACCCTCAAAAAATTCCCCAAAAATTCCAAAAAAATCACAAAAATTCCCTAAAATCCCCAAAATTCCCCCAAACCACCAAATTCCCAAAATTAAAAAGAAACCTAAAAAAAGCCCCAGAAGAAAATGAAAAAGATTCCAGCAAATTGACAAAAAAATTGCAAAAAACACAGGAAAAATGGGGAAAAAATCCAAATAACCCCTCAAAAATTTGTCCAAAAATTCCCAATCACCCAACACCCAAAAACTCCTAAATATCCCCAGAGAAAAATCAAAAAATCCTTCCAAAATTGTAGAAAAAAATCAAAAAATGCGCTTAAAATTAAAAAATAAATCAAAGGAAACACTCCAAAAAGTCCCAAAAAATTCCAAAAAAATCACAAAAAATCAAAAAAAATCACAAAAAATCACAAAAATTCCCTAAAAACCCCAAAAATTCCCTAAAAACCCCAAAATTCCCCCAAAATCTCCTCACCCCACGTGACGCTGAGGGGCTCCTTCAGGCTGGGGTGCAGCGCCACGCACTCGAAAGTGTCCCCAGACGTCCCTGGTGGCACCTGGATGGTCGCCTGCGCCCGGAATGTTCCGTCCCCCACCGGAAGTGCCCGGGTTTGTCCCGACGTGTCCCCGACGTTGTCCCCGATGATGTCACCGATGTTGTCACCGACGATGTTCCCGTTGTGGAGCCACCTCAGGGTGATCTCGGCAGGGGAGAAGCCCCAGGCGTGACACACCAGGGCCAGCGCGGGCCCCGAGCGCTCGGGGACGATCTGCAGCTGTGGTGGCGCTGGGGGGACATTTGGGGACATGGTGGAGGTGGCTTTGTGTCACCAAATGGCACCAAAATGGTGAAAAATGGGCTCAAAATGGCGAAAAATGGGATTAAAATGGCCCCAAGATGGCCGCCAATGTCCTGAGGGGTCATCAAATATCCAGCACAAAATGGCCGCCAATGTGCCCCAAAATGGCCGCCTGTGTCATCAAAATTGCCCCAAAAGGGCCCCAAATGTGACCCTAAATTTGTCCCAAAATGTCCCCACAAGTGTCCGTAAGAGTGTCCACAAATGGCACCAAAATGGTGAAAAAGGGGCTCAAAATGGCTGCCAATGTCCTGAGGGGTCATCAAATATCCACCACAAAATGGCCGCCATTCTGCCCCAAAATGGCCCCAAAATGGCTCCCACAAAATGGCCGCCAATGTGCATCAAAATGGCACCAAAATCTGCTCCAAATGGCCCCAAATTGTGTCCCAAATGTGACTCAAAATGATGTCCCCAACGATGTCCCCAACGATGTCCCCATTGTGGAGCCACCTCAGGGTGATCTCGGCGGGGGAGAAGCCCCAGGCGTGACACACCAGGGCCAGCGCGGGGCCCGAGCGCTCGGGGACGATCTGCAGCTGTGGTGGCGCTGGGGGGACATTTGGGGACATTTGGGGACATGGTGGAGGTGGCTTTGTGTCACCAAATGGCACCAAAATGGTGAAAAATGGGTTCAAAATGGTGAAAAATGGGATCAAAATGGCGCCAAGATGGCCGCCAATGTCCTGAGGGGTCATCAAATATCAAGCACAAAATGGCCGCCATTGTGCCTAAAAATGGCCACCTATGTCATCAAAATTGCCCCAAAATGGTCTCAAAAGTGACCCCAAATGTGTCCCAAAATGTCCCCACAAGTGTCCGTAAGAGTGTCCCCAAATGGCCCCAAAATGGTGAAAAAGGGGCTCAAAATGGCCGCCAATGTCCTGAGGGGTCATCAAATATCCACCACAAAATGGCCGCCAGTGTGCCCCAAAATGGCCGCCTGTGTCACCAAATGTGTCCCAAAATGCTCTCAAAAGGGGCTCTAAATGTGTCTCAAAATGGGCCTCAAATGTGCCCCAAAATGTCCCCAAAGTGTCCCCAAATGTGGCCCAAAATGGCTCCAAAATGGCTCCCACAAAATGGCCGCCAATGTGCATCAAAATGGCACCAAAATCTGCTCAAAATGGCCCCAAATTGTGTCCCAAATGTGACTCAAAATGTGTCCCCAACGATGTCCCCAACGATGTCCCCATTGTGGAGCCACCTCAGGGTGATCTCGGCGGGGGAGAAGCCCCAGGCGTGACACACCAGGGCCAGCGCGGGGCCCGAGCGCTCGGGGACGATCTGCAGCTGTGGTGGCGCTGAGGGGACATTTGGGGACATGGTGGAGGTGGCTTTGTGTCAGCAAATGGTGCAAAAATGGTGAAAAATGGGCTCAAAATGGCGAAAAATGAGATTAAAATGGCTCCAAGATGGCCGCCAATGTCCTGAGGGGTCATCAAATATACACCACAAAATGGCTGCCAATGTGCCCCAAAATGGCCCCAAAATGGCCGCCTGAGTCACCAAAATTTCCCCAAAAGGGCCCCAAATGTGACCCCAAATGTGTCCCAAAATGTCCTCACAAGTGTCTGTAAGAGTGTCCCCAAATGGCAGTAAAATGGTGAAAACTGGGATCAAAATGGCCGCCAATGTCCTGAGGGGGAATCAAATATCCAGCACAAAATGGCCGCCAGTGTGCCCCAAAATGGCCCCAAAATGGCCGCCTGAGTCACCAAAATTTCCCCAAAATGGCCCAAAAGGGCCCAAATGTGTCCCAAAATGTCCCCACAAGTGTCCCTAAGAGTGTCCCCAAATGGCCCCAAAATGGGTGAAAAATGGCCTCAAAATGGCCGCCAATGTCCTGAGGGGTCATCAAATATCCACCACAAAATGGCCGCCAGTGTGCCCCAAAATGGCCGCCTGAGTCACCAAAATTTCCCCAAAATGGCCCCAAAATAGCCCCAAATGTGACCTCAAATGCGTCCCAAAATGTCCCCTCAAGTGTCTGTAAGAGTGTCCCCAAATGGCCCCAAAATGGTGAAAACTGGGACAGATGATCAAGGTTCCCAGATGTCTCCAACATCTTCAATGTCCCCAAATCCCCCAATGTCCCCAATGTCCCCAATCTTCTCAGTGTCCCCAATGTCCCCAATGTTCTCAATGTCCCCAATGTTCTCAAGGTTCTCAGATGTCCCCAATGTCCCCAATCTTCTCAGTGTCCCCAATGTCCTCAATGTCCCCAATGTTCTCAAGGATCCCAGATGTCCCCAACATCTCCAATGTCCCCAATGTCCCCAATGTCCTCAATGTCCCCAATGTCCCCAATGTTCTCAAAGTTCTCAGATGTCCCCAATGTCCCCAATGTCCCCAACACCCTCAATGTCCCCAATGTTCTCAAGGATCCCAGATGTCTCCAACATCTTCAATGTCCCCAAATCCCCCAATGTCCCCAATGTTCTCAAGGTTCTCAGATGTCCCCAATGTCCCCAACACCCCCAATGTCCCCAATGTCCCCAACACCCCCAACACCCCCAATGTCCCCAATGTCCCCTCACCTCTCAGTGGTGGCCACACCCTCCTGGGCAGCTCCAGGCAGAGCTGGCGGCGCTGGCGCAGCCGCTGTCCCCACCGGCTGTCCTCGTGCAGCGCCCGCGCCAGCGTGTCCCCAAGTGTCCCCAAGGGTCCCCCCTCCTGGCAGGCGCCGGCACGAGGTCCCCGAAGGTCCCCGCACACCAGTGGCATCTGGGACAGGGCCACCAGCACCTCCTGGGAGCCGTTGGTGGCCAGCAAGGAGCCGTCGTTGTCCAGCGAGCACCACGAGGCCACCTGGAGCACGAACGGGGCTGAAAGGGACAAAAAAATGGGATTTTTGGGTCATTTTATTGTGATTTTATTTTTATTTTTTAGGGTTTTTTTTAGGATTTTTTGTGGGATTTTAGTGGGATTTTTTGGGGTTTTTTTAAGATTTTTTGGAGATTTTTTTGTGATTTGTTCAGGATTAGTTTGGGGGTTTTGTGGGATTTTTTGGTAATTTTTGGGGGGATTTTATTTTGTTTTTTTAGAGGGGATTTTTTTGGTAATTTTTGGGGGATTTTGTTTTGGATTTTTAGTTTTTTTTAAGGGGATTTTTTTTGTTGTTTTTTCAGAATTTTTTTGTGATTGTTTGGGGAATTTTCTGGGATTGTTTGTGAGTTTTTGGGGGATTTTTTTTGGTCAATATTTGGGGTTTTTTTAAGGATTTTGGGGGGTTTATTCAGAATTATTTTGGGGGTTTTGTGGGATTTTTTGGTAATTTTGGGGGGATTTTATTTTGATTTTTTACGGTTTTTTTTAAGGGGATTTTTGTTTGTTTTTTTTCAGATTTTTTTTTGTGATTCTTTGGGGAATTTTCTGGGATTACTTGTGATTTTTGATTTTTTAGGAGTTTTTGGGGTATTTAATTTGGATTTTTTGGGTATTTTTTAGGAATTTTAAACGAGATTTTATAGGGAGTTTTTCGATTTTTTTGGGAGTTTTTCTGAGATTTTTTTGAGATTTTTTTTTATTTTTTGTGATTTTTTTTTTTTTTAATTTTTGGTGGGATTTTTTTGTCCGCCCCCCCCCCAAAATCTCCCCAAATTCCCAATTTTTCACCCCAAATTCCCAATTTTCCACGCCCCTCCCCCAAACTTTATAGGGCAGATCCCCCCTGACCCCTCCTCATTCCCAACTTCCCCTTTTCCAAATTTCCCCCAGATTTTCCGAAATTTTCCCATTTTTTCCCACCAAAACTTATAGGGTGGAGTCCTCCCCATAAAACTTTCCCAAATTCCCAATTTTTCCCCCCAAAATCCGCGCCCCTCCCCCCAAATCTTTTAGGACGGATCCTCCCCCCTGCCCCCCCCCCCATTCCCAACTTCCCCTTTTCCCAAATTTCCCCCAATTTTTTCCCGCCAAATCCACTCCCCACAAGGCAAAGCCCCTCCCAAAACTTTCCCAAATTCCCAATTTTTCACCCCAAAATCCACACCCCTCCCCCCAAACCTTAAGGGCGGCTCCCCTCCGACCCCCCCCCCATTCCCAACTTCCCCTTTTCCCAAATTTCACCAATTTTTTTCCCTTTTTTCCGCTTTTTTCCCCCAAATCCGCGCTCCTCACCGGCCCCGGGAGCTCCGAGCGCCGCCAGCAGCAGCGGCAGCGGCACCATCGCGAACTGGGACGAACTGGGACGAACTGGGAGGGGCTGGGAGGTGTTTTTGGGGACATTTGGGGACGTTTTGGGGCAGCCAATGGGAGCGCGAGGAGGGCGCGCGTCATTTGTTGCCAGGCAGGGCTGGGCTGGGAGAGGACGCGAGAGGGACTTGGAGGGAACTGGGATGGACTGGGGGGGACTGGGAGGGACTGGGGGGGACTGGGAGGGACTGGGATGGATTGGGAGGGACTGGGATGGATTGGGAGGGACTGGGGGAACTGGAGGGAACTGGGAGGGTCTGGGACAAACTGGGAGGGACTGGGATGGAACTGCAATGGACTGGGAGGGACTGGGAAGAACTGGGACAAACTGGGATGGACTGGGGGGAATTGGGGCGACTGAGAATGGACTGGGATGGAACTGGGAGGGACTGGGATGGATTGGGAGGGACTGGGGGGAACTGGGAGGGAACTGGGAGGGTCTGGGACAAACTGGGAGGGACTGGGGGGGACTGGATGGACTGGGGGGGAATTGGGGGGACTGGGAGTGAATTGGGGGGGACTGAGAATGAACTGGGATGGACTGGGAGGGTCTGGGACAAACTGGGAGGGACTGGGATGGACTGGGAGGGAATTGGAGGGGACTGGGAATGGACTGGGAGGGACTGGGGGGGAATTGGGAGGGACTGGGAGGGACTGGAAGGGAACTGGGATGGACTGGGATGGACTGGGAGGGAACTGGGATGAACTGGGATGGACTGGGAGGGAATTGGAGAGACTGGGAGGGACTGGGATGGACTGGGAGCACTGGGAGCCACCACCAGGACCAGGACTGGGATAAAACCGGGACCAGGATCAGGATCAGGACTAAAATCAGGACCAGAATCAGAACTGGGATTGGGACCAGGATCAGGAGTAAAACCAGGACCAGGATCAGAACTGGGATCGGGATCAGAACTAAAATCTGGACCAGCACTGAGACCAGGATTGGGATGAGAACCAGGATCAGGACTAAAACCAGGACCGGGACCAGGATCAGGACTAAAAGCAGAACCAGAACCAGGACAGGGATTTGGATTGGGATCAGGGTCAAGGATTGGGATCAGAACCGGGATCAGAACCGGGATCGGGATCAGGACTAAAACCAGGACCAGGACCAGGATCACAACTGGGATTGGAACCAGGATCAGGATCAGGACCAGGGTCAGGACTAAAACCAGGACCAGAATCAGGATGGGGATCAGATCCAGGATCAAGACTAAAACCAGGACCAGGATCAGGATCAGGACTAAAACCAGAACCAGAATCAGAACTGGGATTGGAACCAGGATCAGGAGTAAAAACAGGGACTGGGATCAGGACCAGGACCAGGACGAGGATCAGGACTAAAACCAGGACCAGAACTGGGACCGGGATCAGGATCAGGACCAGAATCAGGACTAAAATCAGGACCAGAACCTGCATGAGAACTTGGATCAGAATCAGGCTAAGGGTCAGGATCAGAACTGAGATCAGGACTAAAACCAGGATCAGGACTAAAGCCAGGACCAGGATCAGGATCAGGACTAAAACCAGGACCGGAACCTGGACAGGGACTTGGATCGGGATCAGGGTCAAAGATTGGGATCAGGACCAGGACTAAAACCAGGACCAGGATCAGGACCAGAATCAGAACCTGGATGGGACTTGGATTGGGATCAGGGTCAAAGATTGGGATCAGGACCAGGACCAGGATCAGGATCAGGACTAAAACCAGGACCAGGACCAGGATCACAACTGGGATTGGAACCAGGATCAGGACTAAAACCAGGACCAGGACCTGGATGGGGACTTGGATCGGAATCAGGCCAAGGGTCAGGATCAGAACTGGGATCAGGACTAAAACCAGGACCAGGATCAGGATCAGAACCAGGATCCGGTCTAAAACCAGGACCAGAACCAGGAACAGGATCAGGATCAGAACCACAATCAGGACTAAAACCAGGACCTGGACCAGAATCAGGACCAGGATCAAGACTAAAACCTGGACCATAACCGGGACCAGGATCGGATCAGGATCAGGACTAAAACCTGGACCAGGACCTGGATGGGGACTTGGATCGGAATCAGGCTAAGGGTCAGGATCAGAACTAGGACCAGGATCAAAACCAGAACTGGGATCAGGACTAAAACCTGGACTGGGATCAGGACCAAGGTCAGAACTAAAACCAGGACCGGGACCACGGTCAGGACTAAAACCAGGACCAGAACCAGGACCAGAATCAGGACCAGGGTCAGGACCAGGAGACCAGGATCAAGACTAAAACCTGGATCATAACCAGGACCAAGATCGGATCAGGATCAGGATCAGGGTCAGGACTAAAACCAGGACCAGAACCAGAATCAGGATCAGAACCAGGACCAGGATCAGGAACAGGATCAGAACTAAAACCAGGACCTGGATCAGGATCAGAACCAGGACCAGAATCAGAACGGGGATTGGGATCAGGACTAAAACCAGGACCAGAACTGGGACCAGGATCAGGATCAGGATCAGGATCAGGACTAAAACCAGGACCAGAACTGGGACCGGGATCAGGATCAGGACCAAAATCAGAACTGGGATCAGGACCAGGATCAGGACTAAAACCAGGACCAGAACTGTGGCCAGGACTAGGACTAAAACCGGAATCAGGACCAAACCCAGGACTAGAACCAGGACCAAACCCAGGGCTGTGACAAACACAAGGACACGGATTCTGCCAAAGTTCGGATTTATTGAGCAAAGTCGGGGTTTAACTCCCAAATTCCCAAATTCCGGATTTGCACTGGGATGAGCTCAGCCTGCGAACGGAAACACAAAACTGGGATTAGGGATGGGACTGGGACTGGGATTGGGATTAGGGCTGGGACTGGGATTAGGACTGGATTTGGACTAAAACTGGGATCAGGACTGGGGCTGGGACTGGGATTGGAATTGAGACCAGGATTGGAACTGGGATTGGGACTGGGATTAGGGTTGGGATTGGGACTGGAATTGGGACTGGATTTGGACTAAAACTGGGATTGGGATTAGGGCTGGGAGTGAGATTGGGACTGGGATTAGGGCTGGGACTGGGATTAGGGTTTGGATTGGGACTGGGATTAGGGTTTGGGACTGGGATAAATGTTTGGACTGGGACTAAAACTGGGATCAGGACTGGGATCAGGACTGGGATTAGGGCTGGGATTGGGATTGGGGCTGGGATTGGGGCTGGGACTGGGATTTGGACCAGGATTGGGACTGGGGCTTGATCTAGGACTGGGGCTGGGACTGGGACTGGGATTGGGACCAGGATTGGGACTGGGACTGGGATTAGGGCTGAGATTGGGGCTGGGACTGGGATTTAGGCCAGAACTGGGACTGGGATCAGGATCAGGACTGGGACTGGGATCAGGGTTTGGACTGGGACTGGGAATAGGGCTGGGACTGGGATTTAGGCCAGAATTGGGACTGGGATCAGGATCGGGATTGGGACTGGGATCAGGGTTTGGACTGCGAGTGGAATTGGGACCAGGACTGGGACTGGGACTGGGATTGGGATCAGAACCGGGACCAGGATTGGGACTGGGATCAGGACTGGGACTGGGATTGGGATTGGGTTCAGAATTGGGACCAGAACTGGAACTGGGATTGGGACTGGGACTGGAACTTGGATTGGGACTGGGACCAGGCTTGGGACCAGGACCAGAACCAGGACTGGGATCCAAATTGGGACTGGGTTTAGGGCTGGGAATTAGGATTAGGATTGGGACTGGGATTTGGACTAGGACCAGGATTGGGACTGGGGTCAGGACCAGGATTAGGGTCAGGACCAGGATTAGGGTCAGGACCAGGACTGGAACCAGAATTAGGATTGGGATCAGGACAAGGACCAGGACCAAGACCAGGCCCAGGACCAGAACCAGAACCAGAACCAGGACTGGGATTGGGACCAGGATCAGGACCAGGCCCAGGCTTAGGCCCAGGTTTAGGCCCAGGTTTAGGCCCAGGTTTAGGCCCAGGTTTAGGCCCAGGTTTAAGCCGGGCCTATCCCATACTGTGTGGGTCCCTGTGGGCCAGGCCCTGGTTTAGGCCCTGGTTTAGTCCCAGGTTTAGGCCCAGGCCCAGGTTTAGGCCCAGGTTTAAGCCAGGACTTATCCTGTACCGTGTGGGCCAGCAGGGCCAGGCCCAGGTTTAGACCCAGGCCCAGTCCCAGGTTTAGGCCCAGGTTTAGGCCCAGGTTTAGGCCCAGGTTTAGGCCCTGCTTTAAGCCCTGGTTTAGGCCCTGCTTTAAGCCCTGGTTTAGTCCCAGGTTTAGGCCAGATTTACTCCCAGGTTTAGTCCCAGGTTTAGTCCCAGGTTTAGGCCCAGGTTTAGGCCAGATTTACTCCCAGGTTTAGGCCCAGGCCCAAGCCAGGCCTATCCCGTACCGTGTGGGTCCCTGCGGGCCAGGCCCTGGTTTAGGCCCTGGTTTAGACCCAGGTACAGTCCCAGGTTTAGGCCCAGGTTTAGGCCCAGGTTTAGGCCCAGGCCCAAGCCAGGCCTATCCCGTACCGTGTGGGTCCCTGCGGGCCAGTCCCAGGTTTAGTCCCAGGTTTAGGCCCAGGTTTAGGCCAGATTTACTCCCAGGTTTAGGCCCAGGCTTAGACCCAGGCCCAGTCCCAGACTTATTCCCTGGTTTAGGCCCAGGTTTACTCCCAGGTTTAGGCCCAGGTTTAGGCCCAGGTTTAGGCCCAGGTTTAGGCCCAGGTTTAGGCCCAGGCCCAAGTCAGGCCTATCCCGTACCGTGTGGGTCCCTGTGGGCCAGGCCCAGGTTTAGGCCCAGGTTTAGGCCCTGGTTTAGGCCCAGGTTTACTCCCAGGTTTAGGCCCAGGTTTAGGCCCAGGCCCAAGCCAGGCCTCTCCCGTACCGTGTGAGTCCCTGCGGGCCAGCAGGGCCAGGCCCAGGCCCAGTCCCAGACTTATTCCCAGGTTTAGGCCCAGGTTTAAGCCCAGGTTTAGGCCCTGGTGTAGGCCCTGGTTTAGACCCAGGTTTAGGCCCAGGTTTAGGCCCAGGTTTAGGCCCAGGCCCAAGCCAGGCCTCTCCCGTACCGTGTGGGTCCCTGCGGGCCAGCAGGGCCAGGCCCAGGCCCAGCAAGGCCAGGACCAGCCCCAGGGCCAGCGCGGCTCCGGCCAGAGCCGTGTCCAGCTGCTCGTCCAGCGCCGTGTCCGGAGCCACTGCGGACACGGACACGAGGTTACCCCAAAAATCCACCCAAAAATACCCCAAAATGTCCCAAAATTCACACAAAAATATCCACCAAAATATCCCCAAAAATGCCCCAAAAATCCCAAAAAAATCCCAAAAAATCCCCCAAATTCCCCCAAAAATCCCCTAAAAAATCCCAAAGTATCCCCCCAAAAATAATGGAAAATCCCCCAAAAAATCCCAAAAATCCCCAAAAAAATCCCCAAAAAATCCCCAAAAAAATCCCAAAAATTCCCCAAAAAATCCCCCAAAAAATCCCAAAAATCCCCAAAAAATCCCCAAAAAAATCCCCCAAAAAATAAAAAAAATCCCCCAAAAAATCCCAAAAATTCCTAAAAAATCCCCAAAAAATCCCAAAAAATCCCCCAAAAATCCCTAAAAAATCATGAAAAATCATGAAAAATCTCAAAAAAATCCTAAAAAAATCCCAAAAATTCCTTAAAAATCCTAAAAAAATCCCCAAAAAAATCCAAAAAATCCCCCAAAAAATCCCTAAAAAATCATGAAAAATCCCAAAAAAATCCCCAAAAAATCCCCAAAAAATCCCCAAAAAATCCCCACAAAAAATCCCCAAAAAATCCCCAAAAAATAATGAAAAATCCCCCAAAATCCCCCAAAATTTCCCAAAAAATCCTAAAAAATCCTCAAAAAATCCCCAAAAAAATTCCCAAAAAATCCAAAAAAATCCCAAAAAATCCTCAAAAAATCCCCAAAAAATCGCAAAAATTCCTTAAAAATCCTAAAAAAATCCCCCCAAAAATACCCAAAAAATCCCAAAAAAATCCCTTAAAAAATCCTTAAAAAATAAAAAATAATCCTCAAAAAATCCCCAAAAAATCCCAAAAAAATTCCCAAAAAATTGCCAAAAAATCCTAAAAAAATCCTTAAAATTTCCCCAAAAAATCCTAAAAATTCCCCCCAAAAAATCCCAAAACATCCCAAAAAAATCATTAAAAAATCCCAAAAAAATCCTTAAAAAATAAAAAATAATCCTCAAAAAAACCCCAAAAAATCCCAAAAAAATCCCAAAAATCCCCAAAAAATCCCAAAATCCCAAAATCCCTTTTACCCCAGTAGGCCACGGTGGTGGTGGCGTTGTCCCTGCCCGAGGTGACCACGCAGGCCACCACGTCCCCGGGCCGGGCGGTGACGGAAATTCGGGAAATTCTCACAAAGGTCAGGTCGGGATTGGGGACAAAGGGACCCAAAGTGACCCCGTGGGTGACCCCGAGCCCGGCCACCGTCCAGGAGATGGACAGGGATGGAGGGAAGATGTTCTCCACCAGGCACACCAGGGTGGTGGCACCTCCTGGGGACGGGGGACGCGCCGGGAACACCGAGAGCACCGGGATTCCTGGGAAAAATGAAAATTATGGATCAAAAAATGGGAAATGTGGAATTTGGAATGGGAAAAGTGGGATTGGGAATGGAGGGAATGGGATGGGAGATGTTCTCCACCAGGAACATCAGGGTGGTGGAACCAGGGACATCGAGAGCACCAGGATTCCTGGGAAAAATGGGAAAAAATTAAAATTATGGATCAAAAAATGGGAAATGTGGAAAAAAACCTGAGAAAAATGGGATTGGGAATGGAGGGAATGGGATGGGAGATGTTCTCCACCAGGAACATCAGGGTGGTGGCACCTCCTGGGGACGGGGGACGCGCCGGGAACACCGAGAGCACCGGGATTCCTGGGAAAAAATGGGAAAAATTGGTTAAAAATGGGAAAAAATGGGAATTTATGGGAGAAATAATGGGAAAAATGGGATTGGGAATGGGAAAAGTGGGATTGGGAATGGAGGGAATGGGATGGGAGATGTTCTCCACCAGGCACACCAGGGTGGTGGCACCTCCTGGGGACGGGGGACGCGCCGGGAACACCGAGAGCACCGGGATTCCTGGGAAAAAATGGGAAAAAATTAAAATTATGGATGAAAAAATGGGAAATGTGGAAAAAAAGTGAGAAAAATGGGGTTGGGAATGAGGATGGGAGATGTTCTCCACCAGGAACATCAGGAACATCAAGACCACCAGGATTCCTGAGGAGAAAAATGGGAAAAATTGGTTAAAAATGGGAAAAATTGGGAATTTATGGGAGGAATAATGGGTAAAGTATGAGAAATAGGGGGAAAAATGGGATTGGGAATGGAGGGAATGGGATGGGAGATGTTCTCCACCAGGAACATCAGGAACATGGAGACCACCAGGATTCCTGGGGAGAAAAATGGGAAAAAATTAAAATTATGGGTCAAAAAATGGGAAATATGGGATTTGGAATGGGGAAAATGGGATTGGGAATGGAGGGAATGGGATGGGAGATGTTCTCCACCAGGAACATCAGGGTGGTGGAACCAGGGACAACAAGAGCACCGGGATTCCTGGGGAGAAAATGGGAAAAATTGGTTAAAAATTAAAATTATGGGTAAAAAAAGGGGAAATATGGAATAAAAGTGAGAAAAATGGGATTGGGAATGGAGGGAATGGGATGGGAGATGTTCTCCACCAGGCACACCAGGGTGGTGGCACCTCCTGGGGACGGGGGACGCGCCGGGAACACCGAGAGCACCGGGATTCCTGGGAAAAATGAAAATTATGGGACAAAAAATGGGGAAAATGGGATTTGGAATGGGGAAAATGGGATTGGGAATGGAGGGAATGGGATGGGAGATGTTCTCCACCAGGAACATCAGGAACATGGAGACCACCAGGATTCCTGGGGAGAAAATGGGAAAAAAATTAAAATTATGGGTAGAAAAATGGGAAATGTGGAATTTGGAATGGGAAAAATGGGATTGGGAATGATGGGATTGGGATGGGAGATGTTCTCCACCAGGGTGGTGGCACCAGGGACAACGAGACCATCAGGATTCCTGGGAAAAAAATGGGAAAAATTGGTTAAAAATGGGAAAAATTGGGAATTTATGGGAGGAATAATGGGAAAAATGGGATTTGGAATGGGGAAAATGGGATTGGGAATGGAGGGAATGGGATGGGAGATGTTCTCCACCAGGAACATCAAGACCACCAGGATTCCTTGAGGGAAAAATGGGAAAAAATTGGTTAAAAATGAAAATTATGGGTCAAAAAATGGGAAATATGGGATTTGGAATGGGGAAAATGGGATTGGGAATGGAGGGAATGGGATGGGAGATGTTCTCCACCAGGAACATCAGGGTGGTGGCACCTCCTGGGGACGGGGGACGCGCCGGGAACACCGAGAGCACCGGGATTACTGGGAAAAAATGGGAAAAATTGGTTAAAAATGGGAAAAAATGGGTTAAAAAATGGGAAATATGGGATTTGGAATGGGGAAAGTGGGATTGGGAATGGAGGGAATGGGATGGGAGATGTTCTCCACCAGGAACATCAGGGTGGTGGAACCAGGGACAACGAGAGCATCAGGATTCCTGGGGAGAAAAATGGGAAAAAATTAAAATTATGGGTCAAAAAATGGGAAATATGGGATTGGGAATGGGAAAAATGGGATTGGGAATGGAGGGAAAGGGATGGGAGATGTTCTCCACCAGGAACATCAAGACCACCAAGATTCCTGGGGAGAAAAATGGGAAAAATGGGAAAAAATTGGTTAAAAATTAAAAATTATGGGAGAAATAATGGGGAAAATGGGAAAAATTCTGGGAAAAGTGAGGAAAATTCTGGAGGGAATGGGATGGGAGATGTTCTCCACCAGGAACATCAGGAACATGGAGACCACCAGGATTCCTGGGGAGAAAAATGGGAAAAAATTGGTTAAAAATTAAAATTATGGGTAAAAAAATGGGAAATGTGGAAAAAAAACTGAGAAAAATGGGATTTGGAATGGAGGGAATGGGATGGGAGATGTTCTCCACCAGGAACATCAGGAACATGGAGATCACTGGGATTCCTGGGGAGAAAAATGGGAAAAAATTGGTTAAAAATTAAAATTATGGGTAAAAAAATGGGAAATATGGGATTGGGAATGGGGAAAATGGGATTGGGAATGGAGGGAATGGGATGGGAGATGTTCTCCACCAGGAACATCAGGAACATGGAGACCACCAGGATTCCTGAGGAGAAAAATGGGAAAAATGGGAAAAAATTGGTTAAAAATGAAAATTATGGGAGAAATAATGGGGAAAATGGGAAAAACAGAACTGGAAAAAATAGGAAAAATGCAAAAAATAGGAATGAGAATTATTGACGGTTTCCATCTGTTCATCCCCAAATTTTCCCACAATTTCCCATTCTTTTATCCCAAATTTTTTCCACATTTTTAACCCTTTCATTCCCTAATTTTTCCCACATTTTTAACCCTTTCATCCCCAATTTTTCCCACATTTTTCACCCTTTTATCCCATTTTTTCCACATTTTTAACCCTTTCATCCCCAACTTTTCCCTGCATTT
Organism: Zonotrichia leucophrys gambelii; assembly: GCF_028769735.1. Taxonomy (NCBI): domain Eukaryota; kingdom Metazoa; phylum Chordata; class Aves; order Passeriformes; family Passerellidae; genus Zonotrichia; species Zonotrichia leucophrys. Next base: position 27,546 of record NW_026992606.1, read on the forward strand.
TCCACCCTTTCATTCCCAATTTTTCTCCCACATTTTCCACCCTTTCATCCCCATTTTTTTCCACATTTTTAACCCTTTCATCCCCAATTTTTCCCACATTTTTAACCCTTTCATCCCCAATTTTTTCCCACATTTCCCACCCAATTTTTCGCCACATTTTTAACCCTTTCATCCCCAATTTTTTCCCACATTTCCCGCCCAATTCCCCCTCATTTTAACCCTTTCATCCCCCGATTTCTTCCAAATTTCCCCCCACACTTTTAACCCTTTCATCCCCAATGTCTCCCAAATTTTCCCCCATTTTTAACCCTTTCATCCCCCCATTTTCCCCCACACTTTTAACCTTTTCACCCCCAATTTTTCCCCGCATCTCCCACCCATTTTCCCCTAATTTCTCCCCCCACATTTTTAACCCTTTCATCCCCCAATGTCTCCCAAATTTTCCCCACATTTTTAACCCTTTCATCCCCATTTTCCCCCACACTTTTAACCCTTTCATCCCCCGATTTCTCCCAATTTTTCCCCCGGATTTTAACCCTTTCATCCCCAATTTTTTCCCACATCTCCCACCCTTTTTCACCCATTTCCCCTCCCACATTTTTAACCCTTTCATCCCCAATTTTTTCCCACATTTCCCACCCATTTTCACCCATTTCCCCCCACATTTTTAACCCTTTCATCCCTAATTTTTCCCCACATTTTTAACCCTTTCATCCCCAATTTTCCCCCCACATTTCCCACCCAATTTTCCCCCACATTTTTAACCCTTTCATCCCCCAATTTTTCCCAAATTTTAACCTTCCATCCCCAATTTTTCCCCACATCTCCCACCCATTTTCCCCCAATTTCCCCCCCACATTTTTAACCCTTCCATCCCCATTTCTCCCCACTTTTCCCACCCATTTTCACCCAATTTTCCCCACATTTTTAACCCTTCCATCTCCGATTTTTCCCTGCATTTCCCACCCCTTCACCCCCAATTTTTCCCACATTATTAACCCTTTCATCCCCAATTTTCATGCAATTCCCCCCCCCGTTTTTAACCCTTTCATCCCCAATTTTTTCCCACATTTCCCACCCAATTCCCCCACACTTTTAACCCTTTCATCCCCAATTTTCCCCCACATTTCCCACCCATTTTCACCCAATTTCCCCCCACATTTTTAACCCTTTCATCCCAAATTTTTCCCACATTTCCCACACAATTTCCCCCACATTTTAACCCTTCCATCCCCAATTTCCCCCCACATTTTCCACCCATTTTCCCCCACACTTTTAACCCTTTCATCCCCCAATTTTTCCCAAATTTTAACCCTTCCATCCCCAATTTTTTCCCACATCTCCCACCCATTTTCACCCATTTCCCCTCCCACATTTTTAACCCTTTCATCCCCAATTTTTTCCCACATCTCCCACCCATTTTCCCCCACATTTTTTACCCTTTCATCCCCCGATTTCTCCCAAATTTTCCCCACATTTTTAACCCTTTCATCCCAAATTTTCCCCACATTTTTAACCCTTTCATCCCCAATTTTTCCCCCACATTTCCCACATTTCCCCCCCACATTTTTAACCCTTTCATCCCCCGATTTCTCCCAAATTTTCCCCACATTTTTAACCCTTTCATCCCCCATTTTCACCCAATTTTTCCCCACATTTTTAACCCTTTCATCCCCAATTTCCCCCCCACATTTCCCACCCATTTCCCCCACATTTTTAACCCTTTCATCCCCATTTTCCCCCACACTTTTAACCCTTTCATCCCCATTTTTTCCCTGCATTTTTAACCCTTTCATTCCCAATTTTCATGCAATTCCCCCCCCCCGTTTTTAACCCTTTCATCCCCAATTTTTTCCCACATTTCCCACCCATTTCCCCCCAATTTTCCGCCTACATTTTTAACCCTTTCATCCCCATTTCCCCCAAATTTTTAACCCTTTCACCCCCAATTTTTTCCCACATTTCCCACCCAATTCCCCCACATTTTTAACCCTTTCATCCCCATTTCCTCCCACACTTTTAACCCTTTCACCCCCAATTTTTTCCCACATCTCCCACCCATTTCCCCCCACATTTTTAACCCTTTCATCCCCCCCGCCTACCCCTGGCCTGCGGCAGCAGCCCGCCGAGCTGTTTGCCCAGGATCCCCAGGATCTCCTGGCACATTTGCGCCTCCGGCTGGAGCTCCCCGGGCGTCTCCAGCCCCTCGGGCCAGGGAGGAACCCCGGGGCCCTCGGGGACCCAGCGGGAGCGCGGGAATTGGAACCAGGCCAGGCCGCGCCCGTCCAGGGTCACCGAGAGCGACAGCGACGGAGAGTCCGGCTGGCAAGAGAGCACCTCGGCCAGGACGTGCGGGGGAGCTGGGGAAGGGAAATGGGAGAGGGAAATTGGGAAATGGGGATGGAGAAAAATGGGAAATGGGGAAATGGGGAAATGGGGATGGAGAAAAATGGGAAATGAGGGATGGAGAGGGAAAGGGGAAATGGGAGCGGGTGGGGAGAGGGAAATGGGGGTGGGGAAAAATGGGAAATGAGGGATGGAGAGATGGGAAAGGGAATTGGGAGAAATGGGAAATGGGGATGGAGAAAAATGGGAAATGGGAGAGGGAAATGGGGATGGAGAAAAATGGGAAATGAGGGATGGAGAAAAATGGGAAATGGGGAAATGGGGAAATGGGGAAATGGGAGAGGGAGATGGGGATGGAGAGAAATGGAAAATGAGGGATGGAGAGATGGAGAAGGAAATGGGGTGGAGAAAAATGGGAAATGGGGAAATGGGGAGGGAAATGGGGATGGAGAAAAATGGGAAATGGGGAAATGGGGATGGAGAAAAATGGGAAATTAGGGATGGAGAGATGGGAAAGGGAATTGGGAGAGAGAAATTGGGATGGAGAAAGGGAAATGAGGGATGGAGAAGGAAATGGGGAAATGGGGGAGGGAAATGGGGAAATGGGGAGAGGGAAATGGGGAAATGGGGAGGGAAATGGGGATGGAGAGGGGAGAGGGAGAAGGAAATTGGGAGAGGGAAATGGGGAGAGGGAAATGGAGATGGAGAAAGGGAAACGAGGGATGGAGAGATGGAGAGATGGAGAGGGAAATGGGGAGAGGGAAAGGGAAATGAGGAAATTGGGAGAGGGAAATGGGGATGGAGAAAAATGGGGAAATGGGAGAGGGAGATGGGGATGGAGAAAGGGAAATGGGGGAGGGAAATGGGGAGAGGGAAATTGGGGATGGGAATGGGAGAGGGGGGATGGAGAGATGGAGAGGGAAATGGGGAGAGGGAAAGGAGAGGGAAATGGGGATGGAGAGATTGAGTGGGAAATGGAGAGATGGAGAGGGAAATGGGGATGGAGAGGGGAGAGGGAGAAGGGAATTGGGAGAGGGAAATTGGGGATGGAGAAAGGGAAATTGGGAGAGGGAAATGGGGATGGAGAAAAATGGGAAATGAGGGATGGAGAGATGGAGAGGGAAATGGGGAAATGGGGGAGGGAAATGGGGAGAGGGAAATGGGGATGGAGAGGGAAATGGGAAGGGGAGAGGGAGAGGGGGAGGTAAATGAGGAGGGAAATGGGAGAAGGAAATGGGGAGTGGGGATGGAGTAGGGAGGAGGGAAATGGGGACGGGGAGAGGGAAGGGAGAGGGAAATGGGGATGGAGGAGGGAGAGAGGGAATGGAGAAGGGAGATGGGGATGGAGAAATGGGGAGGGAAAAGGGGAGAGGGAAATGGGGATGGAGAAAGGGAAACGAGGGATGGAGAGATGGAGAGGGAAATGGGGAAATGGGGAAATGGGGATGGAGAGGGGAGGGGGAGATGGGGATGGGGAAGGGAGAAGGAGATGGGGAGGCAAATAAGGAGGGAAATGGGGAGAAGGAAAGGGAGGGAAATGGGGAGAGGGAAATGGGAAGGGAGAGGGGGAATGGAGAGGGAATTGGGGAATGGGGATGGAGGAAGGAAAATGAAATGGGGAGAGGGAAATGGGGATGGAGAAATGGGGAAAGGGAGAGGGAAATGGGGATGGAGAAAGGGAAATGAGGGATGGAGGATGGAAGGGGAGAGGGAAATGGGGAAATGGGTGAAGAAAATGGGAGAGAGAAATGGGGAGAGGGACAGGGGAGAGGGAAAGGGGAAAAGAAATGGAAAAGGGAGAGGGAAATGGGGATGGGAAGTGAAAGCGGGGCGGGAAATGGGGAGAGGGAAATGGGGAGAGGGGATAAAAGGAAGGGAGGGGAGATGGGGATGGAGAGAGGGAAATGGGAGAGGGAGATGGGGAGGGGAAAGCGATGGAGAAGGGAGAGGAAAAGGGGAGAGGGAAATGGGAAATGGAGAGGGAGGGACGGGGAGGGAGAGGGAAATGGGGAAAGGGAAATAGGGAGGGGAAGATGGGGATGGAGAGAGGGAAATGAGGAGGGGGAAATGGGGAGAGGGAAATGGGGATGGAGAGGGAGAGGGAAATGAGGAGGGGGAAATGGGGAGAGGGAAATGAGGGGTGGGAAATGGGAAATGGAGAGGGAGGGACGGGGAGGGAGAGGGAAATGGGGAGGGAAGGGGAGAGGAAGGGGGAGGAGGGAAGGGGAGAGGGAAATGGAGAAGGAAGAGGGCAGAGGGAGGGGACAGGGAGGGGACAAGGGAGGGGACAAGTCGGGACAGGGAGGATGAGGAAGGGGAGAGGGGACAGGGGGAGACCCCGAAGGGACAGGGACGGCAGAGGTGACAGCGAAGGGACAGAAAGACGCGACAAAGAGAGGACAGACAAACACCAGAGGGGACAAACAACCAAAGAGAGAAGACAAACAGCAAAGTTAGAGCGCAAACCACGGAAGTGAGACCGCGCCGCCCGTCCCCTCCCTGTCCCCCCACCTCCTACCGGGCTCAGCGACGGCCACGGCCACCAAAACCCCCCCGAGCAGCGCCCCGAGGACACCCATGGCCCCTCCGCGTCCCCAATGTCCCCAAAGTCCGCACGCCGAGCCCACCCGCGGGGTCCGACGGGGAGACAGCCAATGGGAACGCTCCGCGCCCGTGACGTCAGCGGTTGCCAGGCAGAGGAGCGCCGAGAGCGGCGCGGGGCCGGTGACAGAGCGCGGGAGACACGAGTGGGGGTGGGGGGGGGGAAAAGGGACCCCGACACCCCCCCCAGGGGTCACGTGGGGTTTGGGACACCCCAAAAGTGACCCCCTAAATTAGGGGGGGTCATAGGTGACGTCACGGGGATTAATGAGCGGCGTGGCGTTAATTAGGGGGGCGCGCGTGGGGAGTGTGACGTCATCGGGGTGGTGGGGGAGTCTCAGGAATTTTGGGGACCCCCCCCGTGGGTGCCCCCCACTCCCCTAGAGATGTCGCGGACCCTCGTGGGGACACCCCAGGAATTTTGGGGACCCCCGTGGGTGCCCCCCACCCTTCGTGGCGCCCTCGTGGGCGCCTCCCACCCCTCCTGACGCCCTCAAAAATGTCGCGGACACCCGTGGGGACACCCCAAGAATTTTGGGGACCCCAAATCTCACCGTGGGTGCCCCCCCACCCCATCGCGGATCCCCGTGGGTGCCCCCCACCCGTTTTGGGACCGCCGTGGGTGCTCCCCACCCCTCCCAGGAATGTTCTAGATCCCCGTGGGGCCACCCTAAGAATTTTTGGGGACCCCCCCAGGAATTTTTGGGACCCTCCCTCCCCACCCCCCCCACGGACCCCCGTGGGTTCCCCCCCCACCCCACGCTGCAGCGCTCCCCTCACTGCGCATGCGCGCGGCGCTAGGACCCCGCGGAGCCTTTCCCGCCACGCCGGGGGGGGGGAGGGGAGGGGAGGGGGGGCCATGAATGGGGACCCGTGGGAGCCGCGGGGGAGCCACGTGACCGCCGGCCAGCCAATCAGCGCGCGGGTGACGTAGCTCGTGGCTCCCTTTTCTGCCCCGGGATGGTTTTTTTTACCTTTTTTGCCCCAAACTCGGGGTTTTTTGGGGCGGGAGGATTTGAAGGGAGAGGAGAGGGGGGCGGATGAAGCGGGGCCGAACCCGGGGGTCGCGGCGCGAAGCGGGGGCGCCTCAGGTGAGTGCCGGGGGGGGGGCGGCCTCGCCCTGCCCCCCCCCACAGCGGCGCGGAGGCGGGGGAAGGTCACGTGATGGCGGCGCGCCGTCAATCAAGCTTCATCCCGCCCTCTTTTCGGCGCTTCGACCAATAGGGAGGCGCGGAGCGGGTGATTGACAGCGGGGCGGGCGCGGCTTTGTGCGCGCGGCGGGGGCGGCGGTTTGGGGCGAAAAGCGCCATGTTTGGGTGTTCGCGCGGGGGCGGCGGCGGGCGCGGCCCCAAGTGCTGTGTCACGGTGGCGGTGGAGAGCCCCGGGGAGGGGGGAAGGGAAGCGGACGCCACACGGAGCCACCCGTGTCCTGCGAGCCCCGGGGAGGAGGGGGTGGGGTGGGGAATGTGGAGAGGAAGAGGTCGGGAAGGACGCGAGAATTCCCTCAGCGAGGAGGGCGAAAAGGGTCGGGGGGTCCCTGAGGGGGAGCCCCGTGGGGGGGGAGGGGGTTCGGGGCTCCCCGGGGTTGGGGGTGAGGGGGGGATGGGGTGGGGGGGGGCAGCGGCGTTTTTGGGTTTTAGCGGCGCTGGCGGCCGCGGGAGCGGCGTGTTCGTGGGGGTTGTCGCCCTCAGTGTGTGCTCAGGGAAAGGCTGGAGCCGCCCGAGCCTCCGTGGGCGCCGCGGGGAGCGGGGGCGACGCGGTGCGTGGCTGCCTGTGGGGGGGGTGGGGGGGGGTGCGGGGTTGAACGGAGCATTGAGGGCTAGAAGAGCACCGCGAGGGGGGTGAGGCCCGGCGGGGGAGAGTTCCCGGAGCTCGCTGCGGCCGAGGAGCGGCGGGGGAAGCGGCGGGTCCGGCCGCCACCGGCCGCGCTCATTGTCCGGCCGCGGCCACCGCCGCCATTCAAGATGGCGCCCGCCGGCCCCTTCTTCCTCCTTCGCCTCCCCCTCCTTCCCCCGGGGCGCCGCAGCCAATCGGCGGCTGAGCCCGCCCCCCGCGTGACCTGCCGGCCAATCAGCGCGCGGCGGGCTCCGCCACCAGCCAATCACCGCCGAGACGGCCGCGCGCGTCGGGTGAGGCGCTGGGCGGAAGGCCGGGAGGGGCGTGGAGCTCATCCGTTGATTGACGCCTCTCTCGGCCAATCGCACCCTTTCCCGGCGCGTGCCTCCGCCCAATGAGGCAGCGGCGGGGCGGGGCGGGGCGGTTGGGTGACGTCAGCCCGCGGGGCGTCCAATGGCGAGGCGGCTGAGGTCTATATAAGGGCGGGCGGGGGCAGGCCGAGCGGCGCCATTTCGCGGGGACGAAGGGACGGAGCGGGTCGGGCCCGGCGCGCGAGGGGGGCGGCCCCAACCCGGCTCCATCCCCCGCCTCCGCCGTCCCGGAGGGCTCCGGGACCCTCCCCGGACCCTCCCCGGCCTCCGCAGCGACCCCTGCCTGCGGCCACCGGCGGCGAGAGAGAGGGGGGGGGAAGACGCCTCCGCCCGGCTTCTTTTCCACCACCTCCCTCCCTCCCTCCTCCCCCCCTCCTTCCCCTCAGCGAGCCAAGATGGAGCGCGGCCGCTGAGATTGCCCGCTACGATATCCGCCGTCATCCGCCGCTCCGAGCGCGGCTCCTCGCCTCTTCCACCGCAGCCGAGGCCGCCGGAGGCCGGCAGCGACTCGGCCGAGCTTGTATCGAGCGGATCGCGCCGCGTTCGGCGGGTCCGGTGAGGCTCCGAAGGGACGATCCCCCCTCTCGGCTCTCCCCGCTCCATTGCCGTGTGTGTGTGTGTGGCCCCCCCGGTGCATCCCCTCAGAGCGCGCCGCCATTTTCGCCGCGCCCCGTGGATGTGAGGCCGAGCTCGGTTCTTTTTTATTTTTTTTTTTCCCCCCGCTCCTTCATCATCTTCCACCGCTTCTGCCGCCGCTTGAGGAGCTCGGAAAGGGGAGGGGGCTCCCTTCAAGACCCCCCTCCCCTGGTACCGGGGATGCGCTGACGCTGGAAGGGCCCAAAGCGGGCCGGGAGCGGTGAAGCTTTGGCCGGGCAAAGTGGGGGGCTCGTCGGAGGAGACGGCGGGAGGAGGAGGAGGAGGAGGAGGAGACGAAGGCCAGGCGGGCCCGAGGGCCTCAGCAGCAGCAGCAGCAGCCGCCGGGATGTTGCAGAATGTGAATCCCCAGAGCAAGTAGGTGCTGGTGGGGAAGGAATGGGGACTTTGTTGGGGGTGAGGGGATGGGGAGCGACGTGGGACAGCCGCGTTGTGGTCGGGGTGTTGTGACGGTGACATTGGGGACGCAGGGACCCCAAAATTGTGGCAGTGTCACCGTGGGAGCCTCATGCTGGGCCTGTCACCCCCGTGCTGTGACAGTGACATGGGGACCCCAAAATTGTGGCGGTGTCACTGTGGGACCCCTGTGCTGGGTTGGTGTCACCCCAATGCTGTGACAGTGACATGGGGACCCCAAAATTGTGGCAGTGTCACTGTGGGACCCCAGCGCTGTGACAGTGACATTGGGACCCCCAAATTGTGGCAGTGTCACTGTGGTACCCCTGTGCTGGGTTGGTGTCACCCCAATGCTGTGACAATGACATGGGGACCCCCCAAAATTGTGGCAGTGTCACTGTGGGACCCCTACATTGGGGCAGTGTCACCCCCATGCTGTGACAGTGACACTGTGGGACCCCACATGCTGTGACGGTGACATTGGGGACACAGGGACCCCAAAATTGTGGCAGTGTCACCATGGGAGGCTCATGCTGGGCCTGTCACCCCCGTGCTGTGACAGTGACATGGGGACCCCAAAATTGTGGCAGTGTCACTGTGGGACACCTCCATTGGGGCAGTGTCACCCTCATGCTGTGACAGTGACACTGTGGGACCCCACATGCTGTGACAGTGACATTGGGGCACCCCAAAATTGTGGCGGTGTCACTGTGGGATTCCTATTGTGGATCTGTGTCACCCCAGTGCTGTGACAGTGACATTGAGACCCCCAAAATTGTGGTGCCATCACTGTGACACTCTATTCTGGGCCTGTGTCACCCCCATGCTGTGACAGTGACACTGGGAACCCCAAAATCATGGCAGTGTCACTGTGGGACCCCTGTGCTGGGTTGGTGTCACCCCAATGCTGTGACAGTGACATGGGGACCCCCAAATTGTGGCAGTGTCACTGTGGGACCCCACATTCTGTGACGGTGACATGGGGACCCCAAAATTGTTCCAGTGTCACCCTGGTACCCCTGTGCTGGGTCTGTGTCACCCCCAGGCTGTGACAGTGACACTGTGGGACCCCACATGCTGTGACGGTGACATTGGGGACGCAGGGACCCCAAAATTGTGGCAGTGTCACCATGGGAGGCTCATGCTGGGCCTGTCACCCCCGTGCTGTGACAGTGACATGGGGACCCCCAAAATTGTGGCAGTGTCACTGTGGGACCCCTGTGCTGGGTTGGTGTCACTCCAATGCTGTGACAATGACGTGGGGACCCCAAAATCTTGGCAGTGTCACTGTGGGACCCTACATTGGGGCAGTGTCACCCCAATGCTGTGATAGTGACATGGGGACCCCCCAAAATTGTGGCAGTGTCACTGTGGGACCCCTGTGCTGGGTTGGTGTCACCCCAATGCTGTGACAGTGACATGGGGACCCCCAAATTGTGGTGCCATCACTGTGACACTCTATTCTGGGCCTGTGTCACCCCAATGCTGTGACAGTGACACTGTGGGACCCCACATGCTGTGACGGTGACATTGGGGACACAGGGACCCCAAAATTGTGGCAGTGTCACCATGGGAGGCTCATGCTGGGCCTGTCACCCCAATGCTGTGACAGTGACATGGGGACCCCAAAATTGTGGCAGTGTCACTGTGGGACCCCTACATTGGGGCAGTGTCACCCCCGTGCTGTGACAGTGACACTGTGGGACCCCACATGCTGTGACAGTGACATTGGGGACGCAGGGACCCCAAAATTGTGGCAGTGTCACCGTGGGAGCCTCATGCTGGGCCTGTCACCCCCGTGCTGTGACAGTGACATGGGGACCCCCAAAATTGTGGCAGTGTCACCGTGGGAGCCTCATGCTGGGCCTGTCACCCCAGTGCTGTGACAGTGACACTGTGGGACCCCAAAATTGTGGCAGTGTCACCCTGGGACCCCTGTGCTGGGTCTGTGTCACTCCAGTGCTGTGACAGTGACATGGGGACCCCCCCAAAATTGTGGCAGTGTCACTGTGGGGTGCTTGTGCTGAGTTTGTGTCACCCCCATGCTGTGACAGTGACATGGGGACCCCAAAATTGTGGCAGTGTCACTGTGGGACCCCTGTTGTGGGTTTGTGTCACCCCAGTGCTGTGACAGTGACATTGGGACCCCACATGCTGTGACAGTGACATTGGGGACCCCCGAATTGTGGCAGTGTCACTGTGGGGTGCTTGTGCTGAGTTTGTGTCACCCCCATGCTGTGACAGTGACATGGGGACCCCAAAATTGTGGCAGTGTCACCCTGGGACCCCCCTGCTGGCCCTGTGTCACCCCAATGCTGTGACAGTGGCATTGGGACCCAAAATTGTGGCAGTGTCACTGTGGGACCCCTGTGCTGGGTTGGTGTCACCCCCATGCTGTGACAGTGACACTGGGGACCCCCAAATTGTGGCAGTGTCACTGTGGGACCCCTACATTGGGGCAGTGTCACCCCCATGCTGTGACAGTGACACTGTGGGACCCCACATGCTGTGGCGGTGACATTGGGGACACAGGGACCCCAAAATTGTGGCAGTGTCACTGTGGGGTGCTTGTGCTGGGTTGGTGTCACCCCAATGCTGTGACAGTGACATTGGGATCCCCAAATTGTGGCGGTGTCACTGTGGGACACCTACATTGGGGCAGTGTCACCCCCATGCTGTGACAGTGACACTGTGGGACCCCACATGCTGTGACAGTGACATTGGGGACGCAGGGACCCCCAAATTGTGGCAGTGTCACTGTGGGACCCCCACATTCTGTGACAGTGACATTGGGACACCTGTGCTGGGTCTGTGTCACCTCCAGGCTGTGACAGTGACATGGGGACCCCAGAATTGTGGCAGTGTCACCCCAAACTGTGACAGTGACATTGGGACCCCAAATTGTGGCAGTGTCACCCCCAAATTGTGGCAGTGTCACCCTCAACATGTGACAGGGACATTGGGACTCCAAATGGTGACAGTGACATTGGGACCCCAAATTTTGTCATTGTCACCCCCAGATTTTGTCATTGTCACCCCCAAATTGTGACAGGGACATTGGGACCCCAAATTGTGACAGTGTCACCCCAAATTGTGACAGTGACAATTGAGACCCCCAAATTGTGGCAATGTCACCATGGCACCCTTAAATTGTGACAGTGTCACCCCCAAATTTTGGCAGTGTCACCCTGAATTTTGGCAGTGTCACCCCCAAATGGTGACAGGGACATTGAGACCCCAAATTGTGGCAGTGTCACCCCCAGATTGTGGCAGTGTCACCCCTGGGCTGTGACATTGTCACCATTGGACCTCCAGGCTGTGACAGTGACATTGGGACCCCAAACTGTGACATTGGGACCCCAAATTGTGGCAGTGTCACCCCCAGATTGTGGCAGTGTCATCCCTGGGCTGTGACAGTGTCACCATTGGACTTCCAGGCTGTGACAGTGTCACCCTCAGGCTGTGACAGTGACATTGGGACCCCAAATTGTGACAGTGTCACCCTCAAATTGTGACAGTGACGGTGTCACCCCCAGGTTGTGACAGTGACATTTGGGACCTCAAATTTTGGCAGTGTCACCCCCAAACTGTGACAGCTGTCACCATGGGACCCCAAATTGTGACTGTGTCACTGTGGGATCCCCCAAATTGTGGCAGTGTCACCCCCAAATTGTGACAGTGGCGGTGTCACCCCCAGGCTGTGACAGTGACATTTGGACCTCAAATTTTGTCATTGTCACCCCCAAATTGTGACAGTGTCACCCCCAAACTGTGACAGGGACAATTGAGACTCCCAAATTGTGACAGTGTCACCATGGCACCTTTAAATTGTGGCAGTGTCACCCCTAAATTGTGTCAGTGTCACCCCCAAACTGTGACAGTGACCTTGGGACCCCAAATTGTGGCAGTGTCACCCCCAAATTGTGACAATACCCCAAATTGTGACCAGTGTCACCCCAAATTGTGACAGTGTCACCCCAAATTGTGACAGTGTCACCCCCAAATTGTGGCAGTGTCACCCCCAGGCTGTGACAGTGACATTGGGACCCCAAATTTTGGCAGTGTCACCCCCAAAGTGTGACAGTGTCACCCCCAAACTGTGACAGTGACATTGGGACCTCAAATTTTGGCAGTGTCACCCCCAAATTGTGACAGTGTCACCCCAGATTGTGACAGTGTCACCCCCAAACTGTGACGGGGACATTGGGACCCCAAATTGTGGCAGTGTCACCCCCAAATGGTGACAGGGACATTGAGACCCCAAATTGTGACAGTGTCACCCCCAGGCTATGACAGTGACATTTGGACCTCAAATTTTGTCAGTGTCACCCCCAAATTGTGACAGTGTCACCCTCAACATGTGGCAGTGTCACCCCAAATTGTGCCACTGTCACCCCCAAACTGTCACAGTGTCACCTTCAGGCTGTGACAGTGACATTGGGACCCCAAACTGTGGCAGTGTCACCCCCAAATTGTGACAGTGTCACCCCAAATTGTCGCAGTGTCACCCCCAAATTGTGGCAGTGTCACCCCCAGGCTGTGACAGTGACATTGGGACCCCAAATTGTGGCAGTGTCACCCCCAAATTGTGGCTGTGTCACCCCCAAACTGTGACAGTGTCACCATTGGACCTCCAGACTGTGAGTGTCACCTTCAGGCTGTGACAGTGACCTTGGGACCCCAAATTGTGACATTGGGACCTCAAATTTTGTCATTGTCACCCCAAGTTGTGGCAGTGTCACCTCCCAAACTGTGACAGTGACATTGGGACCCCAAATTGTGTCAGTGTCATCTCCAAACTGTGACAGTGTCACCCCCAAATTGTGTAGTGTCACCCCCGGCTGTGACAGGGACATTGGGACCCCAAATTTTGTCATTGTCACCCCCAAATTGTGACAGTGTCACCCTCAAATTGTGACAGTGACGGTGTCACTCTCAGCTGTGACTGTGACATTGGGACCCCATAACTGTGACCGGGTCACCCCCAAACTGTGACAGTGTCACCTTCAGGCTGTGACAGTGTCACCCCCAAACTGTGACAGTGTCACCATTGGACCTCCAGACTGACAGTGTCACCTTCAGGCTGTGACAGTGACATTGGGACCCCAAATTGTGGCAGTGTCACCCCCAAACTGTGGCAGTGTCACCTCCAGACTGTGACAGTGACATTGGGACCCCAAATTGTGACAGTGTCACCCCAAACTGTGACAGGACATTGGACCCCAAATTTGTCATTGTCACCCCCAGATTTTGTCATTATCACCCAAATGGTGCAGGACATTGGGACCCCCAAATTGTGACAGTGTCACCCTCAACATGTGACAGTGTCACCTCCAAACTGTGACAGTGGCGGCGTCACCCCCAGGCTATGACAGTAACATTTGGACCTCAAATTTTGGCAGTGTCACCCCCAAATTGTGACAGTGTCACCCCAGATTGTGACAGTGACATTGAGACCCCAAATTGTGGCAGTGTCACCATGGGACCCTTAAATTGTGGCAGTGTCACCTCCAGGCTGTGACAGTGACATTGGGACCCCAAATTGTGACAGTGGTGGCGTCACCCCCAGGCTGTGACTGTGACATTGGGACCCCAAAATTGTGTCAGTGTCACCCCCAAGTGTGGCAGTGTCACCCCAAACTGTGACAGTGACATTGGGACCCCCAAAATTGTGACAGTGTCACCCCAAACTGTGACAGTGACATTGGGACCCCAAACTGTGACAGTGGGACCCCAAATTGTGACAGTGTCACCCTCAAACTGTGACAGTGGCAGTGTCACCCCCAGGCTATGACAGTGACATTTGGACCTCAAATTTTGTCATTGTCACCCCCAAATTGTGGCAGTGTCACCCCCAAATTGTGGCAGTGTCACCCCAAACTGTGACAGTGTCACCCCAAACTGTGACAGGGACATTGGGACCCCAAAATTGTGACAGTGTCACCCTCAAACTGTGACAGGGACATTGGGACCCCAAATTTTGTCATTGTCACCCCCAGATTTTGTCATTGTGACCCCAAATTGTGGCAGTGTCACCCCCAAATTGTGGTAGTGGCGGTGTCACCCCCAGGCTGTGACAGTGACATTGGACCTCCAGACTGTGATAGTGTCACCCCAAATTGTGACAGTGACATTTGGACCTCAAATTTTGTCGTTGTCACCCCCAAATTGTGACAGTGTCACCCCCAAGTTGTGACAGGGACATTGGGAGCCCAAACTGACAGTGTCACCTCCAAACTGTGACAGTGTCACCATTGACCTCCAGACTGTGACAGTGTCACCTTCAGGCTGTGACAGGGACATTGGGACCCCAAATTGTGTGTCACCCCAAACTGTCACAGTGTCACCCCCAAATTGTGACATGGACATTGGGACCCCCAAACTGTGACAGTGGGACCCCAAATTGTGGCAGTGTCACCCCAAATTGTGACATTGGGACCCCAAAACATGACAGTGTCACCTCCAACTGTGACAGTGTCACCTTCAGGCTGTGACAGGGACATTGGGACCCCAAATTGTGTGTCACCCCAAACTGTCACAGTGTCACCCCCAAATTGTGACATGGACATTGGGACCCCAAACTGTGACAGTGGACCCCAAATTGTGCAGTGTCACCCAAATTGTGACATTGGGACCCCAAAACATGACAGTGTCACCTCCAGACTGTGACAGTGTCACCTTCAGGCTGTGACAGGGACATTGGGACCCTAAATTGTGGCAGTGTCACCCAAATGGTGACAGGGACATTGGGACCCCAAATTGTGTCAGTGTCATCTCCAAACTGTGACAGTGTCACCCCCAGGCTGTGACAGTGACATTGGGACCCCCAAACTGTGACAGTGTCACCCCAAATTGTGGCAGTGTCACCCCCAAACTGTCACAGTGTCACCCCCAAACTGTCACGGTGTCACCCCCAAACTCTCCCTGTTGGTGTCACCGGGGTCGCGCCCTTGGGGACAATCCCGGGGTCACCCAGGGGTCAGCTCGGGGGAAAAAAGGGGGATCCCAAATCCTGGGGGTCCCCAAATCCTGGGGGTCCCCAAATCTTTGGGATTGGTGACATGGGGGTCCCCAAATTCTTGGGATTGGTGTCCCCAAAACCCGGGGGTCCCCAAATTTTTGGGATTGGTGTCCCCAATTCTGGACCTCCAAAATCCTTGGGATTGGTGTTCCAAAATCGGGGGTCCCCAAATCCTGGGGGTCCCCAAATTTTTGGGATTGGTGTCCCCAAATCCTGGGGGTCCCCAAATTCTTGGGATTGGTGACATGGGGGTCCCCAAATTTTTGGGATTGGTGTCCCCAAATCCTGGAGGTCCCCAAATTTTTGGGGTTGGTGACATGAGGGTCCCCAAATTTTTGGGATTGGTGTCCCCAATTCTGGATTCCCAAAATCCTTGGGATTTGTGTCCCAAAATCCTGAGGATCCCTAAATAATTGGGATTGGTGTCCCCCAAATCCTGGGGGTCCCCAAATTTTTGGGATCGGTGACACGGGGGTCCCCAAATCTTTGGGATTGGTGTCCCCAAATCCTGGATCCCCAAAATCCTTGGGATTTGTGTCCCAAAATCCTGAGGATCCCTAAATAATTGGGATTGGTGTCCCCAAATCCTGGATCCCCCAAAAATCTTTGGGATTGGTATCCTGGGGGTCCCCAAATTTTTGGGATTGGTGTCCCCAATTCTGAATCCTGGGGGTCCCAAAATCCTTGGGATTGATGTCCCCAAATCCTGAGGATCCCCAAATTTTTGGGATTGGTGTCCCCAAATCCTGGGGGTCCCCAAGTTTTTGGGATTGGTGTCCCCAAATCCTGGGGGTCCCCAAATTTTTGGGATTAGTGACATGAGGGTCCCCAAATTTTTGGGATTGGTGTCCCCAATTCTGGACCCCCAAAATCCTTGGGATTGGTGTCCCCAAATCCTGAGGGTCCCCAAATAATTGGGATTGGTGTCCCCAAATCCTGGGGGTCCCCAAATCTTTGGGATTGGTGTCCCAATTCTGGACCTCCAAAATCTTTGGGATTGGTGTCCCCAAATCCTGAGGGTCCCCAAATTTTTGGGATTGGTGTCCCCAATTCTGGACCCCCAAAATCCTTGGGATTTGTGTCCCAAAATCCTGAGGATCCCTAAATAATTGGGATTTGTGTCCCCAAATCCTGAGGGTCCCCAAATTTTTGGGATTGGTGTCCCCAAATCCTGGATCCCCCAAAAATCTTTGGGATTGGTGTTCTGGGGGGGTCCCCAAATTTTTGGGATTGGTGTCCCCAAATCCTGGAGGATCTCCAAATTTTTAGGATCGATGACTTGTGAGGGATCCCCAAATCTTTGGGATTGGTGTCATGGGGGTCCCCAAATTTTTGGGATTGGTGTCCCCAAATCCTGGATCCCCCAAAAATCTTTGGGATTGGTGTCATGGGGGTCCCCAAATTTTTGGGATTGGTGTCCCCAATCCTGGGGGTCCCCAAATTTTGGGATTGGTGACATGGGGGTCCCCAAATCTTTGGGATTTTTGTCCCCATTCCTGGATCTCCCAAAAATCTCCAAATTTTAACAGAAGTTACGGATTTAGGAGCGGTTTGAACACTTAGGACCAATTTTAATCACGAAATTGTGGATTTAGGAGCGGAATTTTGGATTCAGGACGAGTTTTTGGAGCGGATTTGGGAGCGGTTTTAGCAGCGGAATTGGGGATTTAGGAGCAGATTTAGGAGCGGTTTTAGGCCTGAAATTGCGGATTTAGGATCGGTTTTAGGATCGGTTTTAGGAGCGGAATTGTGGATTTAGGAGCAGATTTAGGAGCAATTTTAGGACTGGAATTGTGGATTTAGGAGCGGATTTAGGATTGGTTTTAGGAGTGATTTTAGGAGCAGAATTGCGGATTTAGGATCGGATTTAGGAGCGGTTCTACCATTTAGGATCAGTTTTAACTCCAGAATTCTTGATTTAGGAGCATTTTTAACCATGGAATTCCCATTTTCAGTCCATTTTTAACCCCTTAAAACCGATTTTAACCGCGATTTTTGCGTCGAATTTCCTTTTTTTCCAGGAATTTTTCCCCAAACCCCAAAGCTTATTTTTAACCCTTTGTTTGCCATATTTTCCAGGATTTTAGGCGAAGGCAATGCCGCCCTGATGGCCCTGGAGTCGGCAGCGCCGGGCAAGCGCATCCGCAAACCCTCGCTGCTCTACGAGGGCTTCGAGAGCCCCACGATGGCGGCGGGAGCGGGACTGGGGATTGAGGATTGGATTTAGGAGCAGAATTAGGATTGGTTTTAGGATTGGTTTTAGGAGCAGAATTATGGATTTAGGAGCGGATTTAGGAGCGGTTTTAGGCCTGAAATTGCGGATTTAGGATCGGTTTTAGGAGTGATTTTAGGAGCAGAATTACGGATTTAGGAGCGGATTTAGGAGCGGTTTTAGGCCTGAAATTGTGGATTTAGGATCGGTTTTAGGATTGGTTTTAGGAGCAGAATTGGGGATTTAGGAGCGGTTTTAGGAGCAGATTTAGGAGTGGTTTTAGGCCTGAAATTGCAGATTTAGGATCAGTTTTAGGAGCGGAATTGCGGATTTAGGATCAGTTTTAGGAGCGGTTTTAGGACTGGAATTGCAGATTTAGGAGCGGATTTAGGATCAGTTTTAGGAGCAGATTTGTGGATTTAGGACGAGTTTTAGGATTGGCTTTAGGAGCAGAATTGTGGATTTAGGAGCAGTTTTATCATTTAGGACCGGTTTTAACCCTTGAATTGCCATTTTAAGTCCATTTTTAACCGCGATTTTTGCGTCGATTTTCCTTTTTTTCCAGGAATTTCTAAATAATTCCATTTTTAACCCTTTCTTTCCTAATTTTTTTTAGGATTTTAGGCGAGGGCAATGCCGCCCTGATGGCCCTGGAGTCGGCAGCGCCGGGCAAGCGCATCCGCAAACCCTCGCTGCTCTACGAGGGCTTCGAGAGCCCCACGGTGGCGGCGGGAGCGGGACTGGGGATTGAGGAGCGGATTTAGGAGCGGTTTTAGGATTGGTTTTAGGAGTGGAATTGTGGATTTAGGAGTGGATTTAGGAGCGGATTTAGGATTGGTTTTAGGAGTGATTTTAGGAGCAGAATTACGGATTTAGGAGCGGATTTAGGAGCAGATTTAGGAGTGGTTTTAGGATCGGTTTTAGGAGCAGAATTGCGGATTTAGGAGCGGTTTTAGGCCTGAAATTGTGGATTTAGGATCGGTTTTAGGAGCGGAATTGTGGATTTAGGAGTGGATTTAGGAGCGGATTTAGGATCAGTTTTAGGAGTGGAATTGTGGATTTAGGATTGGTTTTAGGATCAGTTTTAGCTGTGGAATTTTGGATTTAGGATTGCTTTTAACACTTAGGACTGGTTTTATCATTTAGGACTGGTTTTAACCCTTGAATTGCCATTTCCAGTCCATTTTTAACCCCTTAAAACCGATTTTAACCGCGATTTTTGCGTCGAATTTCCTTTTTTTTCAGGAATTTTTTCTAAAAACCCCCATAACTTATTTTTAACCCTTTATTTCCAGGATTTTGGGCGAGGGCAATGCCGCCCTGATGGCTCTGGAGTCGGCAGCGCCGGGCAAGCGCATCCGCAAACCCTCGCTGCTCTACGAGGGCTTCGAGAGCCCCACG